>NC_142956.1:19372467-19374967 GCF_046866305.1 Octopus bimaculoides
TTAGGAAGGGCATCCAGCTGTAGAAACTCTGCCAAATTTAGATTGGAGCCTGGTGTAGCCATCTGGTTCCACCAGTCCTCAGTCAAATCGTCCAACCCATGCTAGCATGGAAAGCGGATGTAAAACGATGATGATGATGATTATTATTATTATTATTATTATTATTATTATTATGGCAGTGAGTTGGTAGAATTGTCAGCGAAATGCTTGGCTGTATTTTGTCCGTCTTTAAGTACCAGTCAAATACTGGGGGCCCAATGTGATCCACTAGCCCCCTCCCCCCAAAATTTCGGGCTTTGTGTCTCCAGTAGAAAGGATTATTGTTGTTTCTGTCAGCATCAAGATCATGTTATTATAATCTGCTGTGGTCAGTATTTGAAAATATTGTCGTAATAATTATTGTGATTTTCATTATTATTATTGTTATTGTTATTATTATTTTTCATTGGTCTGTTGGCAACAAAGATGACTGTCCCTTGCTCGGCTCTGCTGAATACAATATAATTAAATAAATACTTACATTTGCCCTTTACCCTATTCCCTCGAAACCCTACACCACACACAACCTTTGTCCGTCTTTAAATACCAGTCATTTATTGAAGTTTGATGTGATCGATTACCCCCCTCCTGCAAATTTCAGGCGTTGTCTCGTTTTTGTCAAATGAATCGACCCCCTCCACTGCCTATTATTTCTTTGTAAATCTAATACTTATTCTATCAATCTCTTTTACAAAACCGCTCAGTCATGGGGATGTAAATGCACCAACACTTTTTTGTCAAGCAATGGGGGACAAACAGATACAAAGACACACAAGCACACAGAAACAGACACACACACACACACACACACATATGTGACAGGCTTCTTTCAGTTTCCATCTATCAAATGCATTCACAAGGCTCTGGTCAGCCTGTGGCCACACTTTGTGTGTGTGTGTATGAGAGGGTTGCTTTTGTGATACCCTGAAGACCAGAAACTTTCCAGCACCCCCTTGCATGTATATATGTACATACAATAGGCAGCGCTGAAAAGTTCCTGGTTTTGAGTAAAAGAAAATACAGGAGGATCAGTTAACTACAGTTTTTATTCAACATATTCCCCTCTAAGATTCACACACTTATCGCAGTGGTCTTTCAGTTTTTCTAAGCCCTGTAAAAGAACTCAGACAGTTGGGCCTCCAACCAGGTTTTTCATGATACCCTTAGAGCCAGAAACTTTAAAGCAACCCCTTGTGTATTTGCAGTGATCCTTCAGTTTTTCTAAGCCCTGTAAAAAAAACTCGGAAGCTTGTGGCCTCCAACCAGGTCTCTCTCTACACCCTTAAAGCCAAGAACTTTTCGGCACTCCGTCTTACATGCTTGTGTGCGTATATATATTTTATGTTTGTGTGTGTTATGTATTATATATATATATATATATATATATATATATATATATATATATATATATATATAAATGGTTTTGTCTTTGTCACTGGTTTCTCTTCTTCAGAGGATGACAAAATTGTGGTAATCCAAAATCTACCCAAAGGAATCGGTAAAATTGGTGTGTTGCAGATTATCCCCACAGCAAAGAAGGTCACTTTTAAGGGGCCTCCAAGGAAATCCAAGTTTGAGTAAGTATAACAGCTTCGCATATGCTGGGGTCTAATCCCATGACGCATGCGTACGAACAGCCATGCTACATGGCAGTGAAACATGGGCTGTAACTGCTGAGGACTTACGTAAGCTTGCAAGGAATGAAGCCAGTATGCTCCGCTGGATGTGTAATGTCAATGTGAATACCCGTCAGAGTGTAAGTATCTTGAGAGAAAAGCTGAACATTAGAAGCATCAGTTGTGGTGTGCAAGAGAGACGATTGCGCTGGTATGGACATGTGGTGAGAATGGATGAGGATAGCTGCGTGAAAAAGTGCCACACCCTAACAGTTGAGGGAACCCGTGGAAGAGGTAGGCCCAGGAAGACCTGGGCTGAGGTGGTGAGGCAAGACCTTCGTACATTGGGCCTCACCGAGGCGATGACTACTGACCGAGACCTTTGGAAATGTGCTGTGCGTGAGAAGACCCGGCAAGCCAAGTAAGATCGTTGCCAGTGCCCCTGGACTGGTTCTGGTGCGGGTGGCACATGAGATGCACCATTTTGAGCGTGGCCGTTGCCAGTACCGCCTGACTGGCTCCCGTAGGATTTTCGAGCGAGATCGTTGCCAGTGCCCCTGGACTGGCTTGTGCGGGTGGCACATAAAAGACACCATTTCGAGCGTGGCTGTTTTCGTGCGGGTGACACGTAAAAGCACCCACTACACTCTCTGAGTGGTTGGCATTAGGAAGGGCATCCGGCTGTAGAAACTCTGCCAAATTAGATTGGAGCCTGGTGTTGCCATCCGGTTTCACCAGTCCTCAGTCAAATCGTCCAACCCATGCTAGCATGGAAAGCGGACGTTAAACGATGATGATGATGATGATGATGATATACTATTCATTATATATATAATAGTATATAT
>NC_142956.1:19377467-19392768 GCF_046866305.1 Octopus bimaculoides
TTGATATTATTTCGTTTTTGAATTTGGTTTGCAAGATTTTTTATGTGATTTCGTGTGTTGAAGCATATTCTGTTGTGTCTGGGGAGAGAGTCATTGTCTTATTGTGCCTTAAAATTTAACACACTCACCGGTAAAATTTTTGATATTAATTTCCTCTGCTTAAAGACCCCAGCTTGGTATCATTAGCTCTGTGTGCAGTGATGATGGGAAGATGCAGGAATGAGAGAGGCATCTTCCAACTTATGTTTCCAAGGTGACTAATGCTCTCTCTCTCTCTCTCTCTCTCTTTCTCTCTTTCTGATTTTCATTGGCAGAGCGGCCAAAGAACCAACTCGAAGGACCCTTCCTTGAACAAACACCCACAAAGTCATCCAACGAGGCAAACGACAGAGGTGGCAGTGACAAATCCAACCAACAGAAGATGGCGCATGGGGCCAAGGGTTCCGGCCCCAACGAGGACAAGCGCTTTGTGTTTATGAGTAAGCGTGGAGGTGACCAACAGCAATCTCTTGGTCCCGAGGTTGGTAGACCCAGCTTCCTTATAGAATCCTCCTATCCTTTTTGTGTTGTTTTCAGTTTGCATGCTCTTTCACCTGTGTCTATACACACTGGTGTCATTTGAACCAAATAAATATATATATATATATATATATATATATACACACACACCCACACACACACACACACACACACACACACACACACACACACACACACGTAATTAAGGGATCAGCAACAGTTGCTTCACCACATACTGAAGTTCAGAAATAGCAGCTGTTACTGATCCCTTAATTATGTTTATAAATGTATAAGAACTTTTAAATAAGTTCTTCACCGATAATGGTGTTTACATACCGAAGGGCTTGGTAAAAATTAATAATTGTTAATTTATTAATAAATTAATAATCCTTTACCCTTTTATTTGTATATATATATATATATATATGCACAGGGTGCGGTGAATAAATTGTCGTCTAAATTATGCAAATATGAAAATAACACTGACATTTCATTTCAACAGATATATTTACCAAAATTACATAAAATCAGCTTTGAAATACTAAAGAGTAAATTCATTCAATAAAATCGCCATTGGCTTCAACCACAGCCCCCAGAATGCTTTGGAATCTCCTGCAACTCTTCTGGATGGTCTCCTTGTTTAAGTTGGTGAATGCTGCCATAATCCTTGCCTTCCGTTCATCTTTGGTGTTACAAGGAGTTTTTTGGGTCTTTCATTCAACTCCACCCCAGACGTAATAAAGAGGGTTTTATCACTCTTGCTACATGTCCTCAGATTGACACCCAAACACTATGAAGTGTTTGTATCGCAGCTTCTGGCATGTGAATGCCAAGCAGTACAGCATGCCGTTTCCAAATTTCTGGTACAGCAAATTGCATCAAGGTGCTGTTTTTTTCTCACAGACAGTGCAGTGCTCTGCTGACCCTACTATACTGTGTAGCTGACAAAATCAAAAACAAACAATGAGCAGGCATGAAATTAAAAATATAAAATGGCGACAATTTACCCATCACACATTGTATGTGTGTGTGTGTGGGTGTGTGTAGTGTTTCTAATGACTTGCACTGTTTTTTATTTTCAGATGGGCCAATATGAGAAAGATTTAGCAAACCTTTTCAACTTTCCCAAAGCTGGGTAAATATTACTATTATTATTATTATATGTTTAAAACTTTAATATTTTATATATTTTGCTGGTGAGAGTTGGTGAAATGCTTGACTTAGCAGTTGCGGTTTTGCACTCGCCATTTTGTAGGATCATAGTTTCAACTGTAGTTACTGGGCAATGCTTTGTGTCTCGGAGCACAGCACTTCATTTTCCGTTGCTCTGCGACCCCTTCAGCTTCTGATAGTGTGTCACATTGAGCACCTTGTTCAGGCAACGTTGATCTGCTGGAAAGAGTGAGTTAATCCACAGCACAAACAAACGACTTGTGCAGGTCGTTCACCAAGGAATTGCAAAACCGTCTTTCTCGGACAACGAACGATTCTCATCATATATTCGCCACTCACCGTTACTACTACTATCTCTCTCTCCCTCTCTACCTCTCGTTGCTCACTTTTATTCTACTTCCTCCCCTTCTTTTCCCTCTGCTACTCTTTCTCTTTACACAGCCTTGGTCACGTGTGTCCGGCTGCTATTTCTTTTGTTCTTGGACTCCCCAAGCTCGCACGTACTTCTTTGCCCCTCCTGTTCGTGCTTCACAGCGTTCAATACATACACACTTCATGTCTGGCTGTACAGCCTTTTTGCTTGTCTGTTTATTCACCGTTTCGTTTTCCTGTCTTGTTTTCCGTCCGCCACTGCCCTCCACGAAAATAATTTTATTTGTGTTCGTGGGAAGAACCATTTCAACGATGCGTACTGCCTTAATTCTTCGAAACGCCGGTGTTTTAATGGTGGCAGCTGATGAAGGAGATGTTTCTATGTGGCTTGCTTGTTTGTTGTACCTTGTTTATCATTTTGTCCATGTTCTTTTGCCACGTCATGTACCCAGTTATGTATCTATATGTACATGTAGATGAAGGTATGTACATACATGTACATATATATGCATATACTCGTATATTGTTTTTATATATATATATATATATATATATATACACACATATATACATATATATATATATATATATATATATAAGAGGGTTGTCCACTAAGTGGACAGCCATTTTGCTAGAAGTAGATCCCCTATGGGTCTGACCACTAAGAAAAGACTGTTCTCAAGAAAACTCAGCAAACACCATTCCGAAATATAACAATATTCTGGTATTTGCTGAATTTTCTTGAGAACAATCTTTTCTTAGTGGTCAGACCCATAGGTGGTCTACTTCTAGCAAAACGAATGTACACTTAGTGGTAAACCCTCTTATATATATGTAATATAATTTTTCTGAATCTTCGGATTTTTCAATTTGGTGCCACATAAAAAGCACCCAATGCACTCTGTACAGTGGTTGGCATCCAGCCATAGAAACCATGCCAAGTAGCCAGCGGAGCTTGGAATAGTCTTCTGTCAAACTGTCCAACCCATACCAGCATGGACAAGAGACATTAAATGATGATGATGTAAATGTTTACTTGACCTTTCTTTCTCTCTCTCTCTCTCTCTTCTCCCCTTCCTTTTCTCTTCCTCTCCCCTTACCCATCTATCTCCTTCCCCACCACATTATGCATAAACGTTACTTAACCCCGTTTTCTCTCTCTTCTATTTAGGACCAACCCTGCCTCTCTCCAGTACGGATTGGCTGCTTTGGAGAACCTGTTATCGCGGGCCGCAAAAATGGGGATGAACGAGCTGAAGAGTCTACTAACGGCGAACCCCCGACTGCACCAGCTCTTTGCAGAGAATCAGGACTTTCAACCCCGTCTGCAGAAGCTGTTTGCCCACAACCAGGACTTCCAGCCCCAACTGAAAAGGTTGTTTGCTGCCAATCAGGTTTTCCTTCCGAAACTGCAGATGCTTATTGCAGCCTCCAACAAACAGCAGCAGAGTAAGGAGAACTTCAACATGGGGTCCCTCGGTCAGTTCGGACCTCGCGGCCCCCTCCGACCTCAAGGTCGCCCCATGGGGCCACCGTCAGGATCTGTCAGGCCGTCGCAAGGATCTGGCCGGATGATGCAGGGCCCGGGCGGGCATCCGATGAGCATGCAGGAGCAGCAGGCGTTCAAGAAAGAGATGTTGGTGAGACAACAGCGCCGGATGTACAGTGCGGCACGTGGCGCCGCCGACGACGACGACGAGGAGGAGGAGGAGGACGACGAAAGGGGTTACCACGAGGAGCAAGGATTTGGCAACGCTCGGAACTTCCCCACCAGGGACGGCGGTTCCGGGCCTTGGCCGAAACAAGATGAGGGTCGGCCCCAGCCCCCGCCTAGGATGTTTAACGAAGGGCCAGGCTTTCCTTTTCGTCGCCGTATGAACTACGAAGACGACGACGATGATAGAAGACCTCCACCTCGGCACCACCAACAGCAGCAGCAACAGCAGCATCATCAACAGTCAATGTTTACAGAAGAAATGGAGGAGTTTGCAGAAAAGCAACGTGCGCTGTACGAGCAGGAAGGTGAACATTGTGACCGGCCGCCGTCCTCGCCCTCCGCCAAGCGCCGTATGTACGGGGCAGGCGAGGAATCGATGTATAACGAGAGCCAGGACGTACTACAGTCGGGGAGACAGCCAGGGTTTTTCAACAAGGGCGGAGGCGACGACTTTCCCCCTCCCCATAAGCGACGAGTGGTATACATGGACGAACCCGAGAGGGGGGGACCGAATCGCCAGCAGAGGCCTTTCGGTGGCGGCGCAGGCGGCGGAGATAACCGGCCAGATTTTAACGAAGGCCCGAGAATGTATGGAGGTTTTGGCAGCGGCAGTGGTGGTGGGAGAGACAACTTTGGCGGTGGCGGGAGAGACAACTTTGGCGGCGGCGGTGGTGGTGTTGATCCCGGCGATCGGGAAGGAGGAGGCTATGATGGATCTCGGAACAGGGACTACCCAGGCTCCAGACCTTATGACGAATTTAGACATCGCGTTGGCGGTGAAGACGACCGCATGGGAGGAGACGGTGGCGGAAGAAAATCGCGAGAGATGTTCGACGAAAGCATGGACTTTCCAAACCGAAATCCGAAGATGTTTGGACATAACGAACCTTTCCATAATCATGGAGGTGGCGACAACTTTTCTGGTTCGATGATGCCCCCTCAGCAATCCAATTTGGACACAAGCGCTCCCGGCCCCAGCGTTGGTGAATCGAAACTCAACTACGTCTCGTTTGATTATAATCACCAGCACTCTAACGTTCCGCTAACGGACATGGAGCCGTTCAGTAACAACCCCGGCAATTTCCCAAGCGGAGGCGCCGGCAATGTTTCGTCCTCGTCCATGATGGGGCAGGACAGCGACAACAACGATAGGCACGGCCCCTCCATGTCGAGAAGTGCTGGAGGGGACGATGGTAACCAGTTTGGTCAGAGGGGTATGGAACTGTCTGGTCCTGGTTTTGACAACGAAATGGACCAGTCGTATTCTTCACGTGACGACCAGTTTGGCCAGAGGCCCCCTCCATTTGGTGTCGGTACGAGAAACCTGAAGTCAGCCTTGAGGAACAGCTCCGCTTATAGGTTTGAAGACAGTTCCATGTCGGCTGGGAACCCTGAACAAGGCAGGGACGTCCTTAGCGGTGACTTCGGCAGTAATAATAATAACAACAACAACCGGATGTCGATGCCGACTGATAATCCGGACTCTGGAAGGGGTTTCAGGGACCGAGACCGCGAAGAAAGGGACACGTTTGTGGGCACTTGGAGGAGCCCCCTTGGTATGGGTAATTACCAGCAGGAGAGAGAAGGGGACATGGGTAGACCCGGAAGCGGGTTCGGTGAAGATATGAGCGGCAACAGACAGATGGACGACACGGCCAGTGTGGAGCAACAGCAGATGGCGGGCAGCAGTAGCTTCCATGGGAATATGGATCGTGGCGGGTTTCAGTTCGGTGGAAATGCAAGGAGCCAGTCTGACGGCGGAGAGGATTTCTCGGATTGGGGCCGCCAGAGAGAAGGTGAAAACGAGGGATTTGGTACCGGGAGGGATAGCGGTGTTGGTGACAGTGGTCGTAGGATGCAGATGGGCGAGTCCCACGACTACGGACATAAGAGTGGTGACAACTATAACAGATATTGCGGCGGCGGTGGTGGTGGTGGTGGCGGCGGCAATGATAGCCTTGGTGATGACAGGCCTTCGTACTCCAGCCGTGGGGCCAACAAAAGCAACAACAATGATGATATCGAAGATCCGAGTTACAACGTGAAGTGGGGCCAGGGAGTCAATAGCTTGGATCGAGGTTCGTCGAGGGAACGTAACTGGATGCCACGGGGCGACCCGGGGGACTACCACTGCGTCGAGGACGACGACGACGACAACAACGACGAAAGAAACAAAGGGACCGCTTACGACAGCGAGAACAGAGGGAGCCACTTGTACGAAGAGAACTGGCAGAGCGAGGATTATCGTCACCACGATAACAAGTCAGATTATCCCGGAGACGGATCTGGTGGTCACAGAAACGAGTCGTCGTTCCGGCGCGGGGTCAGCTACGGCCGAGACGAGGACCTGCAAGAATCGTCACGCGACGACGAGGCCCCGTTCTATCGTTCCGACAGGAGCGTTGCGTTTGACAGGGACAACTATAGCTACGACCAGGATTTTGACGATGGCGGTAACGAGACTAGTACCAACCTGGAAGAAGGCGGTTACTATAGTGGGGGCGGTGCTAGTATAGAACAGAATTTACCCGACGACAGGGACAGCTACAGAAGGCAGGAGAGGTATGAGGAGCAGAAAATGGAAGAGGATTTTGAGCAGGACGGCTCTGATCCTCCGCTTGGCTGGAGAAGCGCTTCGTCTAAACAGGGCGGCTCTGACCCTCCGCTAGGCTGGAGAAACCCCGGGTCGAAACAGGACGGCTCTGACCCACCGCTTGGCTGGCGAAATCCAGCGTCGAAACAAGACGGCTCTGATCCTCCGCTTGGCTGGCGAAACCCCGCGTCGAAACAGGACGGTCCCGACCCTCCGCTTGGCTGGAGAAACCACAAGTATTTTTCCTCGTCGCCATCCAAGTCGGATCCCCCATCTTCATCGAGGAGGAGCCGCGACGACGCTGAAGGCAGCGGCGGCTGGGAGAGGAGCCAACGCGGTTCTGGGTTCCACGGCGACCGATCTAGCGGGGAGCAAGCGCACCGGAGAGGGCGCTCGTCGCGCAGTAACCGATCGTATGGCCGCAATTCCGGTCGCGATGGACAAGGGTCAAGGTACGGCGGCGGCGGTGGTGGTCGAGGTTCCTACGGCGACGTGTCCGAAGGTGGTGGAAATACGGGCGGCGGTGTAAGCGACAGCAAAGAGGACCTGTACGGACAAGACTCGATGCGAAAGGTTGTGCTGTCGAGAGATTGGAAAGGCGACGGCGGAGGAATGATGCGCCGCCACCACAAGCAGTCGAGGTGGAACTAGGTCCCGTAGGCTCTCACAGTCGGGAGAACAACAGCTTACGATCGAGAAATGAGCACAAGTCGAACAACGTGTTTGAAATTAGTAGTAGCTCGACAGCCATGGGGACCCCTCCTACTCATTGCAAGACAAAACAACTTCATCATCATCATTATTTTCATCATCTGCAGACATCTTTTTGGGTTGTTTTTTTTTTTTTTTTTGTCATTTTTCACTCTTCAACCTAGACATACCACAACAGCAGCAGCAACGGCGGCTGCGTTAATCAACTTTTCTTTCTTGTCATCAACGGATGAACACCACAAATTCTCTTTGTTTCTTTTTTTTATCGTCTGTTTCCGTTGTAAACCTTGTAGTAAAGGCATTCATGCCCTCTTTGCATCATATGTTCAACATGTAATATGCTTTACTCTCAATAAACTATTCAAAAGATAGACTTTGTGCATGTATTTATTTGTGTGTGTGTGTGGACTTTTGCCGATGTTCCGTGTTTGAGAAAACCTGTTAAGCCAAGTGAGGCCGTGGTCGTGGCCGACACCAGTGCTGTGACACTGGCACTTGTGCCTCTGGCTCGTAGGCAGCACCTATTGCGTTCTATGTGTGTATGGATACATGCAAACCGAGAGATAGCAAACGCTGAAGACTTTCAGGTGATCAATAAATTTTTCTAATCTAGGCACAAGGCCCGAAATTTTTGTGGGGGTGGCCAATAGATTAAATCGAACCCAGTACGCAACTAACCTCGAAAATATGAAAGGCAAAGTCGACCTCGGCGGAATTTGAACTCGGAACGTAAAGACAAGAAATAACGCTAAACATTTCGCCCAGCGTGCTAACGTTTCATATTTCTCTATTACATACAAGGGGCTAAACACAGAGGGGACAAACAAGGACAGACACACGGATTAAGTCCGTTACATCGACCCCAGTGCGTAACTGGTACTTAATTTATCGATCTCTGCGGAATTTGAACTCGGATCATAAAGACAGACGAAATGCCGCTATAGACATCGCCCAGCGTGCTAACGATTCTGCCATCTCACCGCCTTTAATATTCTTTTATTCTCTGGGCACAAGGCCCGTAATTTCTGTGGAGGGGGCTAATAGATTAGATCGATCCCAGTAGGCAGGAAATAACGAACGAACGGACGTACGTACGTATGTAGTCAGGAAATAACGAAAGAACGTAGGTACAAACGAACGTATGTACGTATTATGTAGGCAAGAAATAAAGAAAGAACGTACGTACGAATGAACGACCAAACGTACGAACGACCGATCGAACGAATTAAAGAACGAACGTACTTATATGTAAGTAAGAACGAACGTATGTAAGATTGAACGAAAGAAAGAACGTACGAATGAACGAGCAAAGGAAGAAACGAACGATCAAACGTTCGTTCGTTCTTTCGTACGTCTGATCGTTCGTTAATACTTACGTACGCACGTATGTTCGTACGAACGTAACTACGTACGTACGTAAGTTCGTTCGTTCTTTCGTACGTACGTACGTTCGTTTGTTCGTTCATACGTACGTTCGTTCGTTCGTACTTACGTTCTTTCGTTATTTCTTACCTGCGTACGTTCGTTCGTTCGTTCAATCATTCCTTTGTTCGTACGTTCGTTATTATGTACGTACGTTCTTTCGTTATTTCCTGCCTACGTAGTATGTACGTTCGTTCGTTCCTTCGTACGTTCTATCGTGACTTCCTGTCTATGTACGTACGTACGTACTTTATTTCCTGCCTATGTAATACGTACGTACGTACGTTCGTTCTGACTTACGTTCTTTCGTTATTTCTTACATGCGTACGAACGTTCGGTCGTTCCTACGTACGTTCGTTCGTTCGTTTGTTTTGTACGAACGAACGAACGTACGCACGTATGTTCGTTCGTACTAACGAAACTACGTATGTACGTAAGTTCGTTCGTTCTTTCGTACGTACGATCGTTTAATAATACTTCAGTACGAACGTACGCATGTATGTTCGTTCGTTCGTACGAACGTAACTACGTACGTAAGTTCGTTCTTTCGTACGTACGTTCGTTTGTTCATACATACGTACGTTCATTCTTTCGTTATTTCCTGCCTATGTAATACGTACGTACGTTCGTTCATTCATTTCTTCGTTCGTACGTACGTACGATCTTTCGTTAATTCCTGCCTACGTAATACGTACGTTCGTTCGTACTTACGTTCTTTCGTTATTTCTTACCTGCGTACGTACGTTCGTTCGTTCAATCGTTCTTTTGTTCGAACGTTCGTTCGTTCGTACGTTCTTTCGTTTTTACGTACGTACATTCGTTCGTTCTTAGGCACGTAGGTTGGATCTTTTTTAAAACGGGGGCCACATTTTTCATTAACGAAACACTTTGAAACTTGGAACACTGGTAGAATGTGTCATATAAAACATCTTTTTCTCTTAGTCTTCTTAAAAAAAAAAGAAATCCATAAGTTATTTCTAGAACGTATATATATATACATATACACATATATATAACCAAATTTATGTTAATTTGTATGCGTGTATAAACATACTTATATATATATATATATATATATATATATATATATTTGTATGTATGTATGCATGTAAGTATGTGTGTATGCATATATATATGAGATTATAAATATTCTGTGTGTTTGTGTATATAATAATATAAAAAAAACAATATTATTACTGTTAATATATGTATGTGTGTGTATATATATTGAAATAAACATAATACTCTAAACAACTTGATGTGTGTGTATATATATATGCCTATGTTTGAGTTTTTATATATAACCATCATTATTATCATTTTTATGGTTGGGGGTCTTTTCGAACACCAAGCTGTTTACACAATGTACTGGGTGTATTTGTTTTCTTGGCACCAGCATCAGAGGGGTTGTCTTGCCTTCAGCAAAACTTATGAGACTTCTCAAGCTCTTGATTTTTGATTTTCCAACTGTAAATAGGTTTGTACTGGGTACATTTTTTTGTGGTGCTTCTCAACCGTATGGACATGGGTTCGGTCTGACTGTGTGGCACCTTGGGCAGAGAAAATCTCAAGATAGCTGTACAGTAGAAGCTCTTTGGAGAAGAACCGCCCCTCTCAGACAAGTGTCCTGATGTGCTTTGTAAGATTTATGTGAACGGAAAGCAATATCTCCTCACTGCCGTCCGTCTGAGCACAAAGTCATATTCAATATGTGGAGGTAAAATAATATATTGGAAAAATATTATATATATATATAAATATAGGCGCAGGAGTGGCTGTGTGGTAAGTAGCTTGCTTACCAACCACATGGTCCCGAGTTCAGTCCCACTGGGTAGCACCTTGGGCAAGTGTCTTCTACTATAGCCTCGGCTGACCAAAGCCTTGTGAGTGGATTTGGTAGACGGAAACTGAAAGAAGCCCATCGACAGAAACTGAAAGAAGGCCATTGTGTGTGTGTGTGTGTATATATATATATATATATATATATATATGTACAGGGATTGGACAAAATGGAAACACCTAGCATTATCATTTTGAAATATCTATAAAACCGTCAAAAGCTTGTTTATTTTTATGTTTTTTGATTTATTATTAGTGTTGCTTAATATGTTTTGCTAAAATTGCTGTTTCTTTTCAGATATCATCAGAAAAAGGTAATTAAAATTCATTAAAATGACAGATCTATCGGACATTCAAAGAGATCAAATTGTTGGTGCTCGTATGGCAGGCGCTAGCGTAACGAAAGCAGTCAAAATGTTTTGTGTATCTAGAAGTACTGTTTCGAAAGTAATGACAGCTTTTGAGAAAGAGAGAAAAAAACCTTCTCGTCGAAACAAAACTCTAGAAGAAAACCAAAACTTTCAGATAGGAACCGTCGGACTCTTACGCGAATTGTTGTGTGTGTGTCTGTCTGTCTGTCTGTGTTTGTTCCCCCCACCATTGCTTGACAACCGATGTTGATGTGTTTGTCCCCGTAACTTAGTAGTTCGGCAGAAGAGGCCGATAGAATAAGTACTAAGGTTACAAAGAATAAGTCCTGGGGTCGATTTTGCTCAACTAAAGGCGGTACTCCAGCATGACCGCAGTCAAATGATTGAAACAATTAAAAAAAAAAAAAAATATATATATATATATATATATATAAATATATAAGATTCCGCGGTACACGTGTTTCAAGCTTTATACACGCAGAATCCTTCGTGTCTGGATCAGGACTGACCTAGGATTAAACAACAACTAGAGAGTAATATTAACCATTATAATATACTATACATTAAATAATGTAGTCCTAGATACACTACGACTAAAAGGAATGACGGGATGGCCAGGAACGGAAACACATCTCTAATGTGACCTGGGGCTTCGTATTCTTTTAGTCTCTCGCCGACCAGCTCGATGTGCTTTTGGCTCAACACTATGACGGTGACGTCGGCCGCGTATGCAGACACGCTCGTTCCACATCCCAGCTCTCGGGGGCTGCCCCTCAGCGTCGCCAGCTTCCGCAGTAGAGGCTCAAGAGTCAATACATACAGAAGGGCCGAGAGGGGGCATCCTTGACGAACCGAACGCATGATGCCGAAAGGTCTGGATAGATGACCGTTTACGCGAACTACCGAGCGGATGCCGCTGTATAAGGCAGCGATCCAACCGCGGAAGACGGGATCGAAACCAGCCGCTATGAGGACGGCTTCCAAGTAGTGATGTTCTACCCTATCGAAAGCTTTTGATTGATCCAAATTGATCAGCGCCCCACTCATGCCAGGTTCCTTAACTACCCTGTCCATGATGTAGCGGATCAGATGGGGGTTGTCATGGACACTCCTACCCGGCACGGCGCACGTCTGCGCCCTGTCGACTAGTTTCTCGATGACAAGCGCCAACCTCTCGGCTAACACTTTGGCCAAAATTTTCAAATCTGCGTTGAGCAGAGTGATGGGCCGAAAATTATCTATGACGTTCCCCTTGTTTGGGTCTTTCTTTAGTAGTGCCACTGCTCCTCGCTTTACAAAGACGGGGATGCTCCCGTTTTGCTGCCAGTTGCAGTAGACAGCTGCCAAGACGCCTCCAAACAAATCTGGCATATGACAATAAAGTTCGTAGGGCAGACCGTCCAAGCCTGGGGACTTGTCTCCCTTGCAGCCTGCCATCGCATCCCGTACGTCCGCGGCTGTGATGGGTCTTTCACAACACTCCGCCTCTCTTGCTGAGAGTCGTGACAGGTCATGCAGGTAGGCACCAAAGTCTACTGTGCGTTCTGACCCACCAGTTGTCCCGAACAGTCGGGCAAAGTGCTGTTGAAAGGCCTCGCACATCCTTTCAGGCTCGAGTAATTCGCGCCCTTCTTCATCTGTCAGAGACCTAATGGTGGCTCTGTTGCCTCGTTGCGCCTCCGCTACTCGGGCCTCTCGGGCCGCTCCAACTCCCTCGTCCCTCAGAGCACGCATCCTAGCTCTGACAACGCATCCTTCGTGTTTGGCCTTGAAATGTTGGTCGAGGGCCAACCTCGCTGCCACTACGTTGGACGCGATGCCAGTACTAAGTGCCTCTTCTAATTTCTTAACTAGGTCTCCTTCTATTCTATTTCGGTCTAACGCTAGGGCCTTACTGTACCTAACCGATTCTGACTTGATTGCTTTTTTGAGGGAATACCACCATCTGTTGTTGATGATGGCACCCGTTAATGCTCTCTTAATTAAAGTGTCTGTTGGAATACATTTTTAGATTACTGGCGTGTACAATACATGCTCACACATGTATGTATGTATATATATATATATATATATATATATATATATATATAGGTAAGTGGTAGGTTTGCCTCGATCCTTCAGGGGTAGTCTGAAGCATCCAAGCAACCAGGGGATGTTTAAATCCGGAGGCACTCCTGGGGATCACCTGTATGGGTACCGTCTTGGGAAGAGGGCGTCTAGAGGCAGGTAATATGTTGCTTAAACCGTAGTTTATGCATTTACTTGGAGGACAATCAGTAAGTTGTCATAATAGTGTTTGGAGTGTGGATATGTGTATACATATGAGTACGTACATGCACATATATGTTTGTGTGTGTATGCCCATATACATGTTTGTGTGAGTGTGTAGACATTATGAACACAGGAGGTGTTTCTTTCTTTTTTTTTTTTCATAAATCTCCTTTTACAAAACCACTACATTATAGTTATGTCAAAAAACCGACACCGGCCCCTAAGTGATGGCCTTGAAAAATTCTGTTTTAGTCGAATGAATTGAATCCAGCACTTATTTTGGTCTGCTTTGCTGAACTGCTAGGTTATAGGAGCATAAACACCAACACCAGTTATCAAGCAGTGATGGGAGACAGACACACAGACATGAGGAGACACACGCACATATATATATTCGATGGGCTTCTTTCAGTTTCCATCCACCAAAACCACTCACAAGGCTTTGGTCGGCTTGAGACTATAGCAGAAGACACTTGCTCAAGGTGGCACGCAGTGAGACTGAACCCAGAACCATGTGGTTGGGAAGCAAGCCTCTTACTACACATAATATATGACAAAGATGGTGGGATAGGCTGGAAGTATAAGGTAAGTGATGACGTATGAACGGTCAAGGGGCCTTGCAAGTAGGACGGACATGTGAGCAGAAGGACAACTAGTGCGTATGACTTTTACTTTTGGGCTTTCACTTGGGACAGACATGGTGCCCCCGCAAGAGTTCAGGGAAATTGGCGTTAGGTTCTGGCCAGAGGTTAGGTCGGTGTATCCTAAGTGGACAGTATAAATGTTCCGAGAGGACCCATGTGACAAATGAACCAAGCTTTTTAGCCCATTTCACACACCTGCTTATACCCACTGATCCACTGACCTGTAAGAGTTAAGGCAGCTGGTGTATATATATATATACAAACATATATGCTGTGTGTAGCATCGTGTGAAAGAGGGAGGCTAGTATATATTATATAAAAAAAACTTTAAGGCGCTGCTCCAGCATGGCCGCAGTCTAATGAATGAAACAAGTAAAAGAAAGAAAGGAACATGACAAAAAAAACCCCATACATTTCGTACGTATACCTGCGGCTAAAGACACGCAGCTAGCTTTACTGATTGAGTGTGACAAGGGACGGATTGATGTCTAGCAAGATATATTTAAACGAAGTCTATGAAAAGCATTCGACAATCCAGAATCGACCCACCCTCTCTGATCGAAGTAACCAAGTCTCGAAGGTAAATTCTTCCATTTATTGTGAGATGATGGATGGATTGGTTCGCAAAGGTTTTGCTTCGTCTCGACGTTTCCATGGAACCTTTGATTTCTTTGTAGGATGCCAAGAAGATTCCGTCCAGATTCTCTGTGGTCGGCTGAATTCCTGATTGTTGTTTCTAAGTTATTTGGGGACGTAAGGTCGGTGGAGTTGCCTCCCCTTGTCCGTCTCTGGTTTGTTTTCGATAAGCTTGGGTTCATTTCTGTGTATGTTTTTGGTTTATTTTCTTTCAGCAAGGGCTTATCCGATGCCTATTCTACGATGAACTGTGTTTCGTAGTTAATAAACAAATTGCTTTGTCTTTGCCAGCCTTGTAGCGAGTTTATTTCTTCAGCTTCACAAGAGTAAGTTAAAAAACAAAAAAAATGACGCCATTATAAGGTAATGGTAGTTGTGGTGTTGGTGGTAGTATTGGTGGTGGTTAAAGAATGCTGGTTGTTGTGTCAACAATAGTGGTGATGGTGGAGGTCCACAGGACCAAGGGAATGAAGCAGAATTGAACTCACTGTCCACCGAATACACACTGCAACTTCATTGTGTCTCCCTTAAGAAAGACCATCTCATTAGTAACACTGAGTAGATGAGGCCGGTAATTTTCAGGTGGCACTGAAAGCAGACAAAAGACAAGGAACTTCTGTATTTTTATCATCATCATCATCATCATCATCATCATCATCATCATTTAACATATCTATTCCCACTTAAACACGAATGTTCTATTAGAACAAACTATACTGGGGTAGATATCATGAGAGAAATACTCATATTAATTATTTACATTGTTCTGAATTAACCATGCATTATCTTGTAGCTTTGCTATTTTAATGATGTGATAGAATTACTTTGAGATTGCAATAATGTGGTTGTTCATTTTTAGAATGACATTGTAAGACAGGTATGAGGATCTGGCCAGTTTGAACACAAAACAGGTAGAATATTTGAACTGGATATGTCCGATTCAACCCATTAGGATTCAGGTTTCTCTATCAAATGTAATGCTCATTTATTCACATTGTCTTGAATTAACCAAATGTTTTATCTCATAGCTTTG
>NC_142956.1:19395768-19408268 GCF_046866305.1 Octopus bimaculoides
GACAGTAATCTGAATGCGAAAGGGTTGAACTGGCTATATCTGGCTCAAATAGTTTGTTTTATGTTCGAACTGATCAGATCCAGCCTTTCACACCAACCCTACAATGCCATTCTAAAAATAAACAATGATGTCATGAAAATCTCAAGGCTACAAGACAATGCAATAACAATAAATAGGCCTTACGCTTGACAGAGTAATTGGAATACTGAGGTGTTATTGTTATATTGAGGACAAAAATTTCAGGTATTATAATTTTTTTGAAGGTGGCCCACCTGTACACAGATCAAAACACACCTGGAATTTTAGCATCACAGCAGGGATGAATAAAAAAGAGTGTAATGCATGATAAAAGTAGTATAGATCTGTGGCTATAAATAAAACAGTGCAAGGATTTAGGGAAGTAAATTGGATATATGTCATATGAAGCAAGACGAACTTGTAATTAAAAAAATAAAATAATGAATTCATAATAGAGAATATTGAATTTGGAATGATTATTAGAGAGGTTAAGAATTAGGCTTAGAAAAGTTGAATGAAAAGTCAAGGACTAAAAAAAAAGAAAATAGAAAAATTGAAGAGGTACAGTTCAAAGCTACTGGAATACTACCTCAGTGGTAGAAAATTAAGATCGTTATCGTCAGAAGATCTCAACGGTCGGTAATAAAGAATACAAAACACTAGGTTCATGTAGGTACCTCTTTATTTAAAGGATAAGTTAGTATAAAGAAAGTGCTATTTACTAGGGGAATATTGGAGGTTTTTCTATATCTATGGGAGCAATTCATCATTAAATTGGTTCTAAAATTTAATAAGCCTTGCGAGTGGATTTGATAGACAGAAACTGAAAGAAGCCCATTGTATATATATACATATACATATACACACATATATATATATATATATATATATATATATATATATATACTAATACATCCTTTTGTTGTTTACACCACCTGTCTTCGTCTGTTGTTGTTTTTTTCGTACATTCTCCCATATATATACATATGTGTGTGTGTGTGTGTGTTTGTTCCCTCAACATCGCTTGACAACCGATGCTGGTGTGTTTACGTCCCCGTGACTTAGCAGTTCGGTAAAAGGGACAGCATTAGTACCAGGCTTACAAACAATAAGTCTTGGGGTCGATTTGCTCGACTAATCATGGTGTTCCATGGTATATATATATATATATATATATATATATATATATATATATATACAAAACCACCTCCACCACCATTGCCAGCTCTATCAACATCATGTCTAATTGTCTTTGTGATTCCATGGTGGTGGCAATGCCAGAGATGCCATTGAAGGTGTGTCATAGTGCTGATGAGGATGGTGGTACTGATGAAGCGAATGGTGATGATGATGATGATGATGATGATGATGATAGTGGTGGTGGTGATGGGAATGATGATGAGGATAAAATATGATGCTGTGTGTATACAGTATGTAGGTTAGTACCACTGTTATCCTATGATGCCGCTGCCACCACCGCCATCCTACCGCCACCTTCACCACCACCATTACTACCATCATTATCATCATCACCACCACCAGCAACACTATCATCACCACCACCTCCTGCATCACAACCACAACCACCGCCACCACCACCATCACCACTACTACTACCACCACCACTGCTACTACCAGCACTACCATCACCAACACCTCAACCACCACCACATCCAGCATCACCACCACCACCATCACAGCCACCACCACCACCACTACTACTACCACCACTACCATCATCATCGCTATCACTGCCACCACCACCACCACTACAAACACCTCAACCACTACCACCATCACCACAGCAGCCACTACCACCACCACCACCACCACCACTACCACCGTCATCACCACCACCACCTCGCTACTACCCCACCATCAACACCACCACCATCATTATCATCATTCCCCCACCACCTACCACCTACCACAGAGAACAACATCCCATTATCAGCGTGACATGTGATAATGGTGTGCTGAAGAGGATGAGGAGGAGGAGGTGGAGGGAGAAGAGGAGGTGGAGGGAGAAGGGGAGGGGGACGAGGCTTTTGTTTCTCGTTAAATATACCTCTTCATATCGTAATACATTCTTAATTATTTTCTGGGAGTCTGTGACTGAGTTGGCAACCATCCAGTTCACCTCACCCCCCCCCCCCCCCACTATCATCATCATCATCATCATCATCATAACCTTCACTGCGATCATCATCATCATAGTCATCACCATCATCATCATCTTTGTCATCATTGTCATTGTCAAAATCATTGCCGTCGTCGTCGTCATCACAATTGTCATCACCACCAACAACACCACCACCGCCATCATATTCATCATCTCCATCATCATCTCTGTCACCACTACCATCATAACCATATCACCAACACCACCACCTCCACCACCACCACCACCACCATTTAGCCTTTGAAATTGGTGTGACCTTTCTGCTGCAACCTGTATTACGTTGCTTGGAAACAGGTGAAGGTTGGTGACAGAAAGGGCCTCCAGCTGTAAAAAAATCTGCCTCGATAAATAGTGACTCGTGCAAGCATAAGAAAGTGAATTTTAAAACAACAATGACGACGATGATGATGATGGTAGTTGTGGGCCAGAATATTTCAGTAATAGGGTCTACGATTAAATGTTAATTATGAAATTAATGATAATATGTTAATTAAGCGAGGACCTGTCCCACAATTCATAATTGGTATAACTTCAGTTACACATGTCTTCTCTATAAATATTAACATTTGAATTTGTAAAGGTGAACATGGACATGATCTGGAATATTAGATCTCAGATTGCAGGTTGCGTTCAAGCACTTTTACACACTTTCTCGTAACCTAGAACACACATCTACCTATATCTGTCTGTATATCTATCTATCTATCTATCTATCTATCTACTTATCTACCTGTATATATATATATATATATGCATCCCTCTCTATCTATCTATCTATCTGTCTATCTGTCTATCTATCTATCTATCTATCTGTTTGTGTATCTGTCTGCTTATCTATTTATCTATCGGTCACTCTGTCTGTCTGTCTATTTATCTGTCTGTCTATCTACCTGTCTGTCTGTCTATCTATCTATCTACCTATCTATCTGTCTGTCTGTCTGTCTGTCTATCTATCTGTCTGTCTGTCTGTCTATCTGTTTATCTGTCTGTCTGTCTATTTATCTGTCTGTCTATTTACCTGTCTGTCTAGTCTGTCTATCTATCTATCCATCCATCCATCTATCTATCTGTTTATCTGTCCGTCTGTCTATTTAGCTGTCTATCTGTCTGTCTGTCTATTTACCTGTCTGTCTATCTATCTATCCATCCATCCATCCATCCATCTATCTATCTGTTTATCTGTCTGTCTGTCTATTTAGCTGTCTGTCTGTACATACTTACATATAATCATCATCATTTAATGTTTGTGTTCCATATTGGCTTCGGTCAGGCATGGGTTAGACGGTTTGAGGAGCTGGCTAGCCAAAGGGCTGCACTAACCATCCAGCTATTGAACCCAGAACTGTATGGTTGGGAAGCAAACCTCTTCCCAACACAGCTAAGCCTCTACCTACCATAAACACTACACCTTCTGTGCGAGGAAGCGAGCTCTGGAATGTGTGGGTGTGTCTCTTAGGGTGGTGATATTTAGTTTTGTTAGCAGAAGCATATACCTCATGCCAAGTAGGAGGGAAGATGTGTTATGCTGTCTTTTTCTTGTTTTTTGTTTTAAGATGTTGATCATGTGATAAGTGAAATCAAATCTCTTTTACGACTCTAAATAGTTCGCTCTGAGAATCCTGATATATTTGAGGATAAGTGTATGTATGTGTGCATACATATGTAGATACATGTGTGTGTGTGTGTGTATATATATATATATATATATATATGTACTTATATAAATACATTTATGTATAGATATGTATTTTCATAAATACATTTATGTCCGCTTTCCATGCTAGCATGGGTTGGACGATTTGACTGAGGACTGATGAAACCAGATGGCTACACCAGGGTCCAATCTGATTTGGCAGGGTTTCTACAGCTGGATGCCCTTCCTAATGCCAACCACTCCAAGAGTGTAGTGGGCGTTTTACGTGCCACCGGCACGAAGGCCAGTCAGGCGGAACTGGCGATGGCCATGCTCGAAATGGTGTGTTTTACGTGCCACCTGCACAGGAGTCAGTTCATCAGCACTGGCAACGATATATATATATATATATATATATATATATACACACATATATATATATATATATACGTATGTAAGTATGTACATATATGTGTGTATACATGTATATATATTCTTTGTATTATATATATATATATATATATGTGTGTGTGTGTGTTTGTACTTTTATATATGTATACATAAATGTATATGTCTATACATTAATGTTTAGATATGTATATACAAATTTATGTATTTATACATACATACATGGCTCAGTGGTTAGAGCGTCGAGATTACGATTGTAAGGTTATGAGTTCGAATCCTGGACCGGGCTGCATGTTGTGTTCCTGAGCAAGACACTTTATTTAACGCTGCTCCAGTTTCACTCAGCTGTAGCCATGAGTTGTGATGTCGTCACCGGGTGCCAAGCTGTATCGGCCCCTTTGACTGTCCCTTGGATAACATCAGTGGTGTGGAGAGGTGGAGGCTGGTATGCATGGGCAACTGCTGGCCTTCCACAAACAACCTTGCCCGGACTTGTGCCTCGGAGGGGGAACTTTCCAGGTGCAATTCCATCGTCATTCATGACCGAAGGGGGGTCTTCTCTTCACATATATACATATACATAAAGGACACAGATATACACATATATAGACATGAGAGTAACACATGATTCCAGTCATAACTTATACTCTCTCTCTCTCTCTCTCTCTACTATCTTTGTTCTCTAAGACACAAAAACATCTTCAAGGTGGAGTGAAGCTAGTGAGTGACTGCGAACGATAAGGATAGAAAGGGAAAAGAATATAGTAAGAGAGCGAGAGAGAGAGAGAGAGAGAGAGAATGTGTGTGTGAGAAAGAGGGGGATAGACGGGGCGAAAGTGAGAGAGAGGGAAAAGGATGGAATGCGAATGAGAGAGCGAAAGAGACTGGATGAGAGTGAGGAGAACAGAGTGCGTGAAACAGAGAAACAGAAAGAGAGGGAGATGAGAATGTGTGAGGTAAAGAAAGAGGGGAAGGATGGAATGTGAATGAGAGAGTGGGAGAGAGAGGAAGAGAGATAAAGAGGAGGAGAAAGAGAGAGATTTAATGGAAAAGAGTGAAGGAACGAAAGTGTGTGAAGTTGAGAGAGAGAAAGAGAGCGAGAGAGAGTTAGAGAGATTTAGAGAGAGAGAGAGTTAGAGAGAGAGAGAGAGTTAGTGAGAGAGAGTTAGAGAGAGAGAGAGAGAGAGAGTGAGACGGAATTAGATCGAGAGATCGAGAGAGAGAGTCAGAGAGAGGGAGAGAGAGGGAGAGAGAGAGAGTGAGACGGAATTAAATTAAGAGATCGAGAGAGGTGATGATGAGCGTAAGTGAAGGCGTGAGTGCACGCGCTGCATTGTGGGTAGCACGTGTCTCAATGTTTACCGCAGTGCATTGTGGGACACGCCAGGAGAGCCACACAAGCCAAGATGGCTGCCGGTTACCTGGATTTGAGAGAGAAACTTCAAGGCCCGCCCCACTGGGGCCGCAGTTCGTCGAGACAGGAGCGCAAACGACGCTACCGGCGCGACCCGTACGACAGCAAGGGCGCCGGCCGACACGGGCCCCGCCAGCGTTACCTGAAAGCCAGCAACGGCGAGAACGACGTCATCGGGATGGATTGTACGAGGGAGGGAAGGTCGCGGGAAGGGATGCGCCAAGCGGAGCTGCGGCACATCCACTCGGGCATCAAGCAGAGGCGGCTGTTCAACGCCTGCCAGTGCGAGGGCATTGAGACCAAGATCGACGAGGTGGTCAGCTTGGGCAAGAAAGGATATTACAGAGACCACACCATTGACCGAGCGCCCCTGCGCATTAAGTATTTCTTCGGCGAGGGCTACACGTACGGCTCGCAGCTGCACAGGAGAGGGCCCGGCATGGAGAGGCTCTACCCCAAGGGTGAAGTCGACGACATACCCGACTGGATACACGAACTGGTCATCAAACCGTTACGCGACGCGGGTGTTGTACCCGACGGTTTCATCAACAGTGCTGTTATAAACGATTACCTGCCGGGAGGTTGCATCGTGTCTCATGTCGACCCTCCACACATCTTCGACAGACCCATCGTGTCGGTCTCCTTCTTCAGTGACAGTACGCTCTGCTTCGGCTGCAAGTTCTCCTTCAAACCGATACGGGTGTCTGAACCGGTGCTCAGCTTACCAGTCGACCGAGGCTGTGTTACCATTTTAAGGTCAGTGAGTCCTTCTCACAATCTTTCTCTCTCTCTATCTATTTATCTACCCATCTATCTACCTCTATCTATCTCTGTCTATCTATCTATCTATCTATCCATCTCTATTTATCTATCTATCTCCCTATCTATCTACCTCTATCTCTGTCTATCTATCTATTCATCTCTATCTATCTATCTACATCTATCTATCTATCTATCTATCTGATTCTCTCACTTCACACCGTCTCTTTTTCTCCCTCTATCGTCATTTAACCTTGTTGTTAACCAACCAGTGAGACAAACACGACCACCACCACCACCTTTACTGCTACTAATAGTACGACGACGACGACCACCACCACTATTATTAATAATAATTACTATAGGCACAAGGCCAGAAATTTTTGAAGAGGATGTTCGGATGTTCATTATATCACATCCTAGTGTTCAGCCGGTACTTATTTTATCGACCTCGAAAGAATGAAAGACAAAGCCGACCTCGGCGGAATTTGAACCCAGAACACAAGTCAGAAATTATTACTATTATTATTAATCACGCCGGGCGAAATACTTTTCGGCATTTCGTCCGTCTGTACGTTCTGAGTTCAAATTCCGCCGAGGTCAACTTTGCCTTTCATCCTTTCGGGGTCGATAAAATAAGTACCAGTTACGTACTGGAGATCGATGTAGTCGACTCATCCCTTTCCCCCTATGGCAAAATTTGTAACTATCATTATTATTATTTATTATTATTATTGGTAATAATAACAATTCTTTCTACTGGAGGCAACGGGGCCTCGAATTTGTGGGGAGGGGCCTAGTCGATTACATCGACCCCAGTGTTTCACTGGTACTTAATTTGTCGACCCCGAAAGGATGAACGGCAAAGTCGACCTCGGCGGAATTTGAACTCAGAACGTAATTATGATGTTCTTTGTTAGCCACAGGGGCAAAGATGAAGAAGGGGACCAAATTTTTGGCACAGGGGCAAAGATGAAGAAGGGGACCAAATTTTTGGCACAGGGGCAGTAATTTTAGGAAGGAACGTGTGAGTCAGTTACATCGACCACCTTGTTTGTTAATTATTATATCGACACCGAAAGGGTGAATGTCAAAGTTGACCTCGGCGGCATTTGAACTTAATAATAACGTAAATAACAACAATAACCCGATTTCGAATTTTAGGGGACAGGGTTACCACGAAAACGGGTGCTGTACATATTCTTTACCTCCGGAGATAATTTGTGAGGTAAGGTACACGACTGGGCAATGTTTTTGGCAGGTTTTCGGATGGGAACTTTCAGTGGCCTGGATAATTTATCATAGAACACGACTGGTACTTTCGTTTATCGACACCGGAAGAATGACACAAAAAAGTTGGTTGACCTCTGAACATGAAATAAGATTTATTTAAAACTGAGATGCGACAGGGCATTTTTATTTCCGTCCCATACTCAACCGAACCGATTCTTCCAGTCTCCCGAAATTTGATAATAATAATAATAATAATAATAACAATAATTAATAATTAATAATAATGGTAATGGTTTCATATTTTGGCACAAGGTCAGCTATTTCGGGGGGAGGCGGAATGTCGATTCACATCGTTTCTTCCCCAGTGCGTAACTGGTGCTGAATTAGGAAATACTTATCGACCCCCGAAAGGATGGAAACGTAAAGTCGACCTCGGCGGAATTTGAACTCGGAATGTAAAGACGGACGAAATGCCGCTAAGCATTTTGTCCGGCCTCCTAACGATTCTGCCAGCTCCCTGACTTAATAAAAAAAAGTAATAATAATCCTTTCTACTAAAGGTACAAGCCCTGAAATTTGGGGGAGGGGGTAGTCCGATGTAATCGCCTCCCCAGTTCTCAACTGGTACTTAATTTATCGACCCCCGAAAGGATGAAAGGCAAAGTCGACCTCAGCGGAATTTGAACTCAGAACGTAGCGACGGACGAAGTCCCACCAAGCATCTCGTCCAACGTGCTAACGATTCGGCCATAATAATGATGATGATAATAATAATGATAATAATAATTATAGCGCCTGTCCCTACGTACCACCACCACTACTACTACTACTACTATTACTACTACTTCTACTACTACTACTACCACCACCACCACTACTACTACTACTACTACTACTACCACCACTATCACCACCACCACTACTACTACTACTTCTACTACTACTACTTCTACTACTACTACTACTACTACCATCACTACCACCACCACCACTACTACTACTACTACTACTACCACCGCTACTACTACTACTACTACTACTACCACCGCTACTACTACTACTACTACTACTACTACTACCACCACCACTACTACTACTATCACCACTACTTCTACTACTACCACTACTTCTACTACTACCACCACCACTACTACTACTACCACCACCACTACCACTACTACTACTACCACTACTACTACTACTGTTGTTGTTTAGACAAAGGTAGGACGCTGGATTAGTAGCAAAAAAAAAGACGAAACAAAACAGACGGGATTGTCACAGAAGGAGTGTCAAGTACCATGTTTGCTTCGTCATGGTTATGTTATTTCAAAACACCATCACCACCACCACCACCACCAACTTTACAACGTACAATGAAAATGCTTCTATGTGGTCGCTCGAACATGCTAGAAATAGCAGCCAAATGACATTATCATTTACTTGTTTGTGTCAAACACACACACACAATCTTTTATCTTGTACTTGTTTCAGTCATTAGACCGCGGCCATGCTGGGGTAACTGCCTCGAGGAATTTTTTAGTCGAACAAATCGAACCCCCAGTACTTATTGTTTTTCCCCTCAAACATGATACTTATTCTGTTACGCTCAGTTACGAGGGACGTAAACACACCAACACCGGTTGTCAAACGGTGTTGGGGATAAACGCGAACGCCCGCGCGCACACACACACACACACACATTTTATTCTTTTACTTGTTTCAGTCATTTGACTGCGGCCAGGTTGGAGCACCGCCTTTTGTCAAGCAAATCCACCCCAGACCCAAAGCCTAGTACTTATTCTATCGGTCTCTTTTTGCCTAACCACCAAGTTACGGGGACGTAAACACACCAGCATCACTTGTCAAGCGATGGTGGGGTGACAAACATATACATATATATATATCTATACGACGGGCTTCTTTTAGTTTCTGACTACCAAATCCACTCAAGGCTTTGGTCGACCTGAGGCTATAGTAGAAGACACTTGCCCAAGGTGCCACGCAGTGGGACTGAACCCGGAACCATATGGTTGGTAAGCAAGCTACTTGCCACACAGCCACTCCTGCGCTTATATATATCTAAACAGAAATATCGTTATTTCTAAATCTTTCGAAGAGAGTTATTCAGTTACAGTTCTTTGGAGTAAAGACTATTTGCCAACATAATGTGGCTGTACTGGAAAGGACGATTGTTACTGTTGTTCAGCCCCAGGAAACATCGTTTCCAGCTGGCTATACAACAATATAAGGACACATATATTGTGTCGTATAGCCAACTGGAAACGATGTAGAACAGCCTGCACTACACACACATAGAGACAAAATGGCATACATGGGAAACTTTGCTTTCAACACTCGTCATGACACATCCAGTATTGATCACTCGTGGGTGGGAAAACTATACAAACTAGTTGTGAAATTAACGTGCAAGTGGCTGAGCACTCCACGGACACGTGTACCCCAAATGTAGTTCTCAGGGAGACTCAGTGTGACAAGGCTGGCTCCTTTGAAATACAGGTACTACTTATTTTTGTTGGCTGAGTGGACTGGAGCTACGTGAAATAAAGTGTCTTGCTCAAGGACACAACGCGTCGCCTGGGAATTGAACTCACGACCATACGATCGTGAGTCGAATGCCTTCACTACACACACACACACACATCATCATCATCATCGTCGTCGTTTAACGTCCGCTTTCCATGCTAGCATGGGTTGGACGATTTGACTGACTGGTGAAACCAGATGGCTACACCAGGCTCCAATCTGATTTACCAAGGTTTCTACAGCTGGATGCCCTTCCTAACGCCAACCACTCCGAGAGTGTAGTGGGTGCTTTTACGTGCCACCGCCACGAAGGCCAGACAGACGGTACTGGCAACGGCCACGCTCGAAATGGTGTATTTAATGTGCCACCCGCACAAGAGCCAGTCCAGGGGCACTGGCAACGATCTCGCTCGAAATTTCTACGAAGGCCAGTCAGGCGGTACTGGCAACGGCCACGCTCCAAATGGTGTATTTTATGTGCCACCCGCACAAGAGCCAGTCCAGGGGCACTGGCAACGATCTCGCTCGAAAATCCTTACACATGTCACGGGCACAAGTGCCAGAAAGGCAACGCTGGGCACAGGTGCCATCCCGATTTCGCTTTCGCTTGCCCTAATAAGTCTCCGCAAGCTAAGTTTCGTGTCCAATGAAGGAGACGACGTTGGCATGGGTGCCAGTCGTCGAATTTAGTTCGATTTCAATTTAACTTGCCTCAAAAAGTCTATAAAACATAAAATATATGGGCTGGATGTCGCCAGTTATCACCATACACACACACATACGCAAACACACAGCACATTGCACTGCATCCACTTTCGGTCAATCAGTTGCTTTCAGTTGTGAAACACTGTCTTAGATTTTGCAAGTTACAAGGCTGCCCCAACAGTGCTGGTGCCACAAAATACACCCAGTGTTTCCTGGATCAGGACTGACCTGGGGCTAAACTATATCAGCAGCAGCTATAGCCACTAATACAAACTACTATACTATACTTTATATAATTTAGTCCTAGATACACTATGCCTGAATAAAAGATGGGATGTTCACGGTTGGATATCTTTGATCATTGGTCTGTCTGGATCAGGACTGACCTGTGGCTAAACAACATCAACTATAGCCACTAATACTAACTACTATACTATACATTATATAATGTAGTCCTAGATACACTATGTCTGAATAAAAGACGGGATGGTCACAGCTAGAACATCTTTTATAGGACCTGGGGCTAAACTACTACTGCTACTGCTACTGCTACTACCTTTCGAGCGGACCGTCCGACTCTGGATTGCTGATGTTCGACCTGGTGGTCACTAGAGTAATTGCTGTCACGTGACATGACAACTCCCGCCATTTCGATCGAAATTCGCCGAGATTGAGCGGGAGAAAAGCAAAGCGAGAGCGCATGCGTACGTGTGTATGTGGATATGGTGAAGTTGTGACATTCAGGCCCTTCCCTAAGGCCTCTTATGGCGTGCCCAAAGTGACATACATTCAGAAACACGCATACGAGTAGCCCTTCTTCTTGTCCTACATCCCATAATCTTTTAAGCTCCTAAAAATGTGTTATGTAACGTCAGTATAATACAGAGCAGTGTTGTAGTTTAACTTGTTAAATTATGCAGTCGTCAATGCATTAAGACAGAGGCGTAGTTTAACTTGTTTAATTGTGATAGCGGTACAAAAGTTATGTAGAAACGTAGTTTAGCTTGTTAAATTGTGATCGTACTACAGAAGTAAGACAGAGATGTAGTTTAGCTTGTTTAATTGTGATGCCGTTACAGAAACGAGTCTACGACGCCCAGAAGTAGCACTTTGTCTCGCTCTATATCCCATAATCTTTATAAAACTCTTTACAATGTAGTGTCTTCAACTTTTGTATTCTTATGTAACATCAATATAATACAGAGCAGTGTTGTAGTTTAACTTGTTAAATTTTGCTGGTTTTTCAAAGCATAGAGGCAGAAATGTAGTTTAGCTTGTTAAATTCGAATGAGGTATATGTGTAGGGTATATGTATAGTTGAGCAGCAGAGCTGTATATTAGCTTGTTAAATTGAGAAGTGTTACAGAAGTAGATTTAGATGGTACTGTGTTTTTTTCGTTTGTTAAATTGTGATACTGTTAAAAAAAGAAAAAAAACAAAAAAACTGAAGTATGGTAGAACTGTAGATTAGCTTGTTAAATTGTGATTGTAATATAGAGCTGAATTAAAGCAGAGCTGTAGTTTAGCTTGTCAAAATTGGGAAGTGTTACGTAAGTAAAATTAGGTAGAGATGTAGATTAACTTGTTAAATTATGATAGCGTTT
>NC_142956.1:19413268-19415768 GCF_046866305.1 Octopus bimaculoides
TCAGATTGGTCAACCAAATTATTAATTCACATCGTTTTGAATTAATCTGGCATTATCACAAAGCTTTGAGATTTCAGTGTTGTATTTGCTTATTTTTAAAATGACATTGTAGGGTAGGTCTGAGATGCCAGATCTGGCTAGTTTGAACATGAAATGGGTGGAATATTTAGGCTAGATATGGCTGCTTTAACCCTCCAGCATTCAGATTATCAAATATAATCCTTATTTATTCTCATCGTTTTGTATTAATCATGCATTGAGGTTTCAATGCTGCGATTGTTTATTTTTAGAATGACATTGTAGGATAAGTATAAGAGGCCAGATCTGGCTAGTTTGAACATTAAACAGAATATCTGGTCTGGATATGGCCAGTTTAACTCTTTAGCATTTGGAATACTCTGCCAGAAGTAATGTTTATTTATCCATATTATTTTGAATTAATCATGCATTATCTCATCGCTTTGGGATTTCGATGATTTGATTGTTTATTTCTAGAATGACATTGTAGGGTTGGTGTGACAGGTAGGATCTGATCAGTTTGAACATAAAACTCTTCTCCGTTATTAGAATGTTCTTGAAGCCTCTGTCTACAGCTGTGAATCTCTTCTCAACCGATCTATCTTTGAAATCGATCGGTCTTTGAAACTAATCTGTTTTCAAGGCTGGTTCGCTTTGTTGACTAAACCAAAGTTCCTGCCCGTTGAACTGTCTTCAGCACAGCGCTGTCCAACACAACACACAAAGGACAAGATAACAATTTTTAAACAGGAAGAAAAGAAACCCAAGAAAAATATGAAAAACAAAAAGAATTAACATCAATATATCACAAAAGAAAAAAATATATATAAAAACAAACCATGAGACAAACTTGCTTTTTCAGTAATTATCCTTGTCATTAAACAAGTTAATTAACTCCACTTGCCTTGCAAGAAGGCTCCTCATTGACTTCAGAACATTGGATAATTTCTTTCTATGTTTATTTTTTACACACACACACACACGTACGTATATGTATATATGTGTGTGTGTGTGTATATATATATATATATATATGTGTGTGTATATGTGTATGTATATATGTATATATGTGTGTGTGTATATATATATATATATATATATATATATGTGTGTGTGTATATGTGTATGTATATCTGTATATATATATGTGTGTCTGTATATATATATATATATATATATATATATATATAAATGTGTATACATATATGTAGATTATATATATATATGTATATAAACATGTATATATATATATGTGTGCATTTGTATATATATGTGTGTATATATGTATATATGTATATATATGAATATATGTATATTTATGTATATGTATATATATATGTGTGTGTATATTTATATGTATATGATAGCCCCCTCCTCCCCTTTTCTCAACCCCCCTCTTCCCTGATACCCTTCTATTTTTTTTTTTGTTTTGTGTTAAAGAGAAAAGACTTCTCTGTTGACGATGGTGATGATGATACTGGCATATTTTTTTTTTTTCTTCTGGAATAAAGTGATGCGATACTTTCTGCAATAATAATAATAATAATAACAACAATAGTGGTTTCAAATTTTTCCACAAGGGCAGCAGTTTTGGGGATTGGAAGTAGTCAATTACATTAACCCCCAATATTCAACTGGTACTTATTCTATCGACCCTGAAAGGATGGAAGGCAAAGTCAACCTCGGCGGAACTTGAACTCAGAACCTCGTCATGGGTGAAATACCACTAAGCATTTCGTCAAGCGTGCTAACAATTCTGCCAGCTCTCCGCCTTAATAATAATAATAATAATAATAATAATAATAATAATAATAATAATAATAATAATAATAATAATAATAATAATAATAATAATAATAATAATAATAATAATAATAATAATAATTTCACATTTTTGGCACAAGGCCAGAAATTTTGGGGAAGTGGGTAAGTCGATTACCTCGACCCCAGTATGCAGCTGATACTTTTTCTTATCGACCCTGAAAGGATGAAAGGCAAAATCGACCACGGTTGGATTTGAACTCCGAACATAAAGATGGATGAAATGCCGTGAAGTATTTCGCCCAAAGTGCTAACGTTCCTCCTAGCTCACCTAATAATAATACAAAGATCTGGAAATATAGGTAACTCGAATGTGGAGCCCATAACAGAGCCAGTTGCTGTTTTAGTTGGTGCATCAGGTATGATAAAAAAATATTCAGACAAAACCACCAGGACTAACGAGTATATGTAACATACAGAAAATAGCACTACTAGGCATTGTACACATCTTAAGTAAAACACTTTCAATACAGCAAAAGTAAGAGCATCACAAAAAAACAACAGCACATACCCAAGGCACACAGAGCTGCGTTCGGTAGTGCAGTGAAAGCACGTGATAAAAATAAAACTACTGAATAATAATAATAAGACCAAGAAAAGAAATGCTTTCTAATTGATGTATCAATACCAACAGATGACAATGTTTCTTATAAGAAATGGA
>NC_142956.1:19425768-19433268 GCF_046866305.1 Octopus bimaculoides
CAAACTTCGTTTGTTTATTTACGTTTGTCGTAATTTGAATATAACACATATATATTTTCCAGTTGCGAGCGAGGCCGCATCGTCCTTCGGCAGAACCATCGAGGTGTTGGCTTCTACCTCGTCTACTCCGGTTCCTTGTACGTCCAGAAGGAATTGGAAGAGAAAACCGGCCACAAACACTTGGAAAACATCATACGCAGTGGACAACATTTTGGGGTGAGAATGGTTTTTTTTTTCGTTTTTTAAACAGTTCCCATCATGTTATGTTCGGCTTCATCATCGTCGTCGCCGTCATCATTGTCATCATCTTTCTCATCATTTCCACCACCACTACCCCCCCACCAAATGTTGAAAACAAGGTAAGTCTACATTAATTCACATATTTGCTTTCTTGTGATTTACTTCGCATTTTCTTCACATTGTTTTGGCCTTACCTACGATCTTTTATACAATATATATATATATACAAATAATATATGAGTATATGCATATATATGTACATGTATGTACATACCTACATCTACAAGTATATATAGATGCATATCTGGGTACAGGACGTTGCAAAAAAAAACATAGACAAAATGATAAACAAGGTACAGAAAACACCCAGGCCACATAGAGAACATTTCCTTCATCAGCTGCCACCATTATAACACTGGCGTTTCGAAGAGTTAGGGCTATATATATATATATGTATAGCACCATCTGAGCGGCGTAAAAACGGGTAAAGATGGGGACAATTTACCCATTGCACCCTGTATATATGTATGCATGCATGCATCCATGTATGTATGTATCCAGAAAAACGTTAGCATGCCGGGCGAAATGCTTATTGGTATTTCGAGTGCTGCTACGTTCTGAGTTCAAATTCCACCGAGGTCGACTTTGCCTTTCATCCTTTCGGGGACGATGAAGCTAGTACCAATTATGCACTGGGGTCGATATAATCGACTTAATCCCTTTGTCTGTCCTTGTTTGTCCCCTCTGTGTGTAGCCCCTTGTGGGCAGTAAAAAAATAATACATGTATGTATGTATGTATGTATGTACGCTAACATCTAAAATGGTATGGAACCGTTAAGCAAGTGACAAGAAATATTGGGAAGTATTTCAACATCTTAATCCATTTCTTCTTCAATCCAGGAAGTAGCTCTCTTGGGGGATGGTCTTCGGACAGCCACTGTCATTTGTCGGGAACCATCTGAACTGTTTTACATCGAGAAAGATGACTTCGCTGCTATCTGTCCGCAGTTATTCGACGACGAACTTGCACAGAAGATCAAGTTTGCTCAGTAAGTACGCAATTACTTGTTTTATATGTTGTTGTCGTTCAGAATTTGCCTATGTTGGAGCACCACCTTGTAGAATTTGTGGTTGCTGTTTGTTCCTTCTTGAGCCAAGCCTAGCTCACAAAAGCCAGTTCCCCGGTTTCATTGGGGGTATAGGTTCCCCACCTGGACGGGACGAGGAGGAAAGAGTGAGAGAAAGTTGTGGTGAAAGAGTACAGCAGGGTTCGCCACCATCCCCTGCCAGAACCTCATGGAGCTTTAGGTGTTTTCGCTCAATAAACACTCACAATGCCCGGTCTGGGAATCGAAACCGCGATCCTATGACCGCTAGTCCGCTGCCCTAACCACTGGGCCATTGCTCCTCCACTTAAGTTGATATATATACACACACATATGTGAACACAGAATTTAAACTCAGGACATAACGGCAGACGAAACACTGCTAAGCATGTCACCCGGCATGCTAACGATTCTGCCAGCATGCAGCCTTATTAATGACCTAATAACCGCTAGGTGAATGCTCGAATACAAAGCCATACTTCTTCATACACACTGAGACATCATACTGCTGCACTCTACCTGTCTATTCGTTCACCTTAATCACAAGATTTTTAGCCATGCTCCATTTGTTACTGTACAAATGTACCTTAATTTACCTGTTTCGGCATGTCTCTTGGTCTCTCTCTCTCTCACTGTCTGTCTGTCTGTCTGTCTCTATCTATCTATCTATCTATCTATCTATCTCTCTATCTATCTTTGTTTGTCTGTCTTTCTATCTATCTGTCTGCCTTTCTATCTAGCTGCCTGTCTGCCTGTCTGTCTGTCTGTCTATCTATCTGTCTACCTACCTCTGTATCTATCTATCTATCTATCTATCTATCTATCTATCTGTCTATCTATCTATTAGTCTATCTATCTATGTATCTATCTGTCTGTCTGTCTGTCTGTCTGTCTGTCTGTTTGTCTGTGCGTCCGTCCACCTGTCCATCCATCTGTCCATCTATCTATCTATCTATCTATCCATCTATCTACTACTCTGCCTAACCCATCTACCTAACCCTCCCTGCCTGTGTACCCCTAATCACATCTTCCATTCCCCCCTCCCCCTTCCCACCAGACAACTCAACACCTGACGCAACCAACCAACGTCAAACGAAAACTTTTACATTCCAGAAGGTTCGAATTATTCAAGGACTGGCGAGATTTGAACCTGTACAAGCTGTGCCTTCAGTCCCAGGTGCTGTATATATCACATGGTCAAATCATTGAAGCTGATTGGCTCCAGACACGATACCTCTACTTCGTTATGCAGGTAAATATACACCTATTAATGATGCTATTGGTGTTATATAGGTCCAGGTAGAGCCAGATTTAGGTGTGGCCCAATAAGGGCCATGCACCAGGGGGCACCAAGCTTCGAGGCCCCCTTTGATTTAGAGAAGCCTAAAGTTTATCTTTATCGCTCTTCTTTTGCTTGTTTTAGTCCTTAGATTGTGGCCATGGTGGGGCACTGCCTTGGAAAGATTTGGACTGGTTCCTATACAGGTGGCACATAAAATACACCATTTTGAGCATGGCCGTTGCCAGTACCACCTGACTGGCCTTCGTGCGGGTGGCACGTAAAAGCACCCACTATACTCTCGGAGTGGTTGGTGTTAGGAAGGGCATCCAGCTGTAGAAACTCTGCCAGATCAGATTGGAGTCTTGTGTAGCCATCTGGTTTCACCAATCCCCAGTCAAATCGTCCAACCCATGCTAGCATGGAAAGTGGACGTTAAACGATGATGATGATGATGATGAATCGACCCCAGTACTAATTTTTTTAAGTGTTACTTGGTGACCCTGCTGGTGCTGGTCCCGTGTAAAATGCATCCAGTCCACATTGTGAAGTGGTTGGCATTTGGAAGGGCACCCAGATCTAAAAACCTTGCCAAAACTGACCTTGCCTGTGGGAAAGAGAGATAGTGATGAAAGGAGTGATGGAGGAGAGATGGCAGAGAAAGTATTGAGTGATGACAGAGAAAGAGACGATGATAGAGGGAGTAATGGAAGAGAGACAGTTTTAGCAGTTATGTGTTTGCTGATAAGAGAGCAGAAATGGGAGAGAAAGAATGAGTAATGGTGAGAGTGTAATACAGATGGAGAGTGATGTGATGGATGTGAATAATGAGTGACCCGGGAATTTTCAAAAATAACTCTATTCTCAATTCTTGCCTCCGTTTATCATCCCAACTTTTACACGGCGGTGTAACAGGGCTGCATATCTTTGCTGAAAAAGTTCCAAGTGCAGCAGAGCGTGAAGCGACGACACAGTCCAGTGCACAGTGCCAAACAGGAAAAGGGTCGACAAGAAGAAGAACAACAAGAACAGGAGAAAGCACAGTGCCGCACATGTGTGGCTGTTGTTGGTCACCTGCACTCTGGTGACCACAGCGTGAGTATTTCGACAACATTTACTGTACCTTTGGTGGTGGTGGTCATAGCAGGAGTGGGAGCATTGATAGAAGTGGTAGTATTAGTAGTAGTAGCCATGGTAGTATCATTCCTCTTTTACCATGTACTTGTTTCTGAGCTACATAAAAAGCACCCAGTACACTCTGTAGAGTGGTTGGCATCAGGAAGGGCATCCAGCCATAGAAACCATACTAAAGCACACAACATGGCCGGCTGTGGGTCCTGGCCTCACCAGCCCTTGTCAAACTGTCTGATGCATGCCAGCATGGAAAATAGACGCTAAATGTTGATCATAATGATGATGATGTTGATGATGATGATGATGATGAATGATGATGATGATATAAAATAATGTTACTGATGATGATATATAAGTACACCCCCCCCCACACATGCATGTATACACTAATGTACTTTAGGAAGTTCCTCCTCCTCCTCCTCCTCATCACCACCACCACCGCTATCGTCATCATCATCATCATCATCCTCATCTCAGCTGAAGCCAAAAAGAAAAATATCCCGAATCCCTCCTCATCCCCCCCCTCCGCCACAGCATCCCTAATCTCTCACTCCCCCTCTCTCTCTTTCCCTCTCTTTTTCCCAAACCCAGGAACTGTCGGTGCTAGAAGAAGAAGACCGAGTCTCCGGAGTCTCCATGAAGAGCGACGGAGTCCGTGTCCTCCGTTTTTCCACAAGGAACACCTTCACCTTCAGCGAGGGAGACTGCATCCAGAAGTTTCTACAGAAATACAAGAAGCCAAAGTAAGACTAACATGGAATCACCATTCTTTTATCCTACCATTCTGTCATTCTATCATTCTGTTATTCTACCATTCTGTTACTCTACAATTCTGTTACTCTACCATTCTGCTATTCTACCATTCTGTCTCACCCCTACCTCGTTCTATCATATGCCATAGAAACCGGGAAACCGGGCCCATGAGGCTGACTAGGCTTTAAAAGGGTGCATAATAATAAAACACACACACACACACACACACACATATATATATATATATGTATATATATATATATATACACATATTCATACATATATTTACAATGTCCTGTACCCAGATATGCATCTATATATACAGGTAGATGTAAGTATGTACATACATGTACATATATATGCATATACTCATTTATTATTTGTATTATATATATACACGCATACATATATATGTATATACATACATATATATATATATATATATATATATGTATATATATATATATATATAATAATATTATTAGGGACAAAATCCAAAATTACAGGTAAAAAACTCAATTAAAATCAATTTATAAAAAATTAAAATTAAATTGAGCCTTATAGATAAAGTATATATAAAAATATATATAGTTTTAGGGAAAATAACCAATTTTCAAGAACTCATCGATGAAAATCCACTATCACATATAGAAAAATTAATAATTAAAAGCACAATAAATGAGTATAATGTAAAGTAAAGTAAATATCATAAGATAAATATAATATAATATTATAATAATAATATCTTATGATATTTACTTTACTTTACATTATACTCATTTATTGTGCTTTTAATTATTAATTTTTCTATATGTGATAGTGGATTTTCATCGATGAGTTCTTGAAAATTGGTTATTTTCCCTAAAACTATATATATATATATATAGTTTTAGGGAGCTGGTCGCGGTGAGAGGGATAACTCCCTTGGCAAACAGGACACAGTCGTGTGTCGATAAGCCAGCTGGAGGAGATGTCCTCCTGGGGCTAAAAGCAACAGTAACATCCACCCCTAGGGGTCAGCCACACTTAAGTGGCAATATACTACACTTTATCGTGCAGTTACTGTTAATACTTCATTTAGAGAATTAACATTGCTTGTTTTCACCTTTTCAATATCAGTGAAGAATGTCACTGGAAAAGAAGATATAAGATTTGCCAGATTTGTCTCTCTCACCAAGGTCATCAGCTGTCGAACGCCGACGAAGGGAAATAACCCTGAAATCCGGATACGTTCGTGCTGCTGGTCGCGGTGAGAGGGATAACTCCCTTGGCAAACAGGACACAGTCGTGTGTCGATAAGCCAGCTGGAGGAGATGTCCTCCTGGGGCTAAAAGCAACAGTAACATCCACCCCTAGGGGTCAGCCACACTTAAGTGGCAATATACTACACTTTATATATATATATATATATATATATATCTGTGTGTCTGCCTGTCTGTCTGTCTATCTATCTATCGACCTAACTGTCTATCAATCTATCTATCTATCTATCTATTTATCTACCTACCTACCTACCTATCTGTCTGTCTTTCTGTTTGTTGGTCTGTCTGTCCGTCCGTCCGTCCATCCATCCATCCATCCATTTAATTTCTTCATATGCTCATCTTCCAGAATCCCATCCGACGAGGAACTTTGCAAGAATTACCATAATTCTTCAAAATGGAACAAATTCAAGAAACAGATGCTTTACACGCAACTCTTGCAGAAGAACGGTGCTGCCGTTGCTGCTGCTACGGCCACTTCTGCTACCTCAGGACATTAATTTACCAATCCCATCGGCAGAAGACATCGGACCCTTTGCTGGAAAGAAGCAATTATGAATTTTACCCGAACTTTGTAAAGGAATAAAATATTAAAGCAAGCCTGATACAATGACATCATTTTCTTTGTGTTGTTATTTCGTGGCTTAGTGGGTAGGGTTAGGGTTAGGGTTAAGGTTAGGGTTAGGGTTGTGTCTGTGATTGTCCCCCCCGATATCGCTTGACATACCGATGCTGGTGTGTTTGTGTCCCCGTCACTTAGCGGTTCGGCAAAAGAGACCGATAGAATAAGTACCAGGCTTACAAAGAATAAGTCTTGGGGTCGATTTGCTCGACCAAAAGGCGGTGCTCCAGCATGGCCGCAGTCAAATGACTGAAACAAGTAAAAAAAAAAATGAAAATAAACGATGAAATTAATAAATAAAATGCGAAGAAAATAATTAAGAACAATAAATTGCAGGAAAAAATAAAAATCAAATAAAGATAAAGTAAGATAAAATAAAATAAAATAAAAATAAAATATTACAAAGTAGTCAAGGGGAGATAACTTTGTAATTGTTAATCACGAGGTTTTCTGCAATCTGACTAAACGAGACTCCGTTTGTGTAACTCTTCCTCAAAGAATGGCTTTTCTCTGGTTGCTGGCTTTTTGTTGTGAGACGTAGCAGGGCTTGAAATATGGTGAGCGAAGCGTTTAGATTCAATCTGATGCACGGAATGTGTGTATGGATGTATGGATGTGGGTATAGATGTGTGTGTGATGGATGTGTGTGTGTGGATTTGCATCTGTGGATGTGTGTGTCTGTAGTTTGGACGTCGGTGTGTGTGTATAGCGCGCGTGTGTGTGTATATGTATGTATGTGTCTGTATATATATATGTGTGTGTGGATTTACGTTTGTGTATGTAATCTGCGGTTTGGATTTCGTTGTGTAGATCGTAAGTTGTGTGTATTTATACTATGTACAGGGTGTATATGGATATGTATATATATATATATATATATATGTGTGTGTGTGTGTATGGATTTGCACCTGTGTATATAATGTGTGAATTTATATATGTGTGTGTATGTATGAGATCTGGACATCGTTCTGTTGATGTGAGAAGTGTATTATACAATGTACAGGGTATATATATATATATATATATATATATATGTATGTGTGTGTGTGTGTAGATTTACATTTGTGTATGTAATCTGCGGTTTGGATTTCGTTGTGAAGATC
>NC_142956.1:19435768-19440768 GCF_046866305.1 Octopus bimaculoides
TGTATGAGCCAATGAGGGAGGCCTCTACATGGTAGCTAGACCTGCTAGAAATAGCAACCAAATCTCCCTCAAATCACACCCTACTCTCTTATCTATGTATATATGTATGAGTCAATGAGGGAGGCCTCTACATGGTAGCTGGACCTCACAGAAGTAGCAGTCAAATCGCCCTCAAATCACACCCTACTCTTATCTATGTATATATGTATGTATGAGCCAATGAAGGAGACCTCTACGTGGTAGATAGACCTGCTAGAAATAGCAGTCAAATCTCCCTCAAATCACACCCTAATCTCTTACCTATGTATATATGTATGTATGAGCCAATGAGGCAGACCTCTACGTGGTAGCTAGACCTTGTAGAAATAGCAGCCACCTCTGTAAACATAGGTGTTTTGTTCAACATCCTTAAACAACCCTCATGCAGGGACCTTTTGAGCTGGATGGACTACTCAACCTGAAGAAAATTCTAACTGGTCCCCATCTGCAAGGTCATGCGCTGTTTATTGTGATATAAGATCACCTTGATGCACACATATGGTTGTGATGCATGTACCTGGTGTACCCTTATCAGACAGGTAGTCATGACGGGTATGTTGGGTTTCGTGTATTTCTCCCCCAGTGTCACTTTGATGGCATACACTGCTCTCTCACTCTGGTAAAGATACCATATTTCATTATATTGCCATAATAGTCTGTCAAGTGTATTAAAGGCTTATAAGTGAATATTGTGTCCTCCCTGTGTTAGCAGTGCAATTCAGTCACTTTTTAAAATTCTCTCTACATATTATCTATAAGAACTAGATCTAGCTGTGAAAGTTATGACATTTCTTATACGAATATTTATAAAAAAAAACACACAAAAAAAAATACAACAACAGCTAGGGGTCCCTCAACCCTGGTGGATTTTACTGCATGCCCTGACACCAACCAAGGGTATTTCAGTGTCCCTGTGCTCAGCTGAATTGTCATCACATATGCTAGTTAAGGAACTCAGCTGCTTTTCCTCCCTGTCATGGACAGGTGCAAAGAGCCAACGTGAAATTCTGCATTAAAATTGGGAAGTCTGCCACAGAGACATTGGGCAAGCTGATGGTGACGAGGCAGTGGGTTGTACGTAATATATACGTAAACATTTACATACATATATATATACACACACACAACAGGCTTCTTTCAGTTTCTGTCTACCAAATCCGCTCACAAAGCTTTGGTCAGTCTGAGGCTATAGAAGACACTTGCCCAAGGTGCCACATAGTGGGACTGAACCCGGACCCATGTGGTTGGGAAGCAAGCATCTTACCACACAGCCACGCCTGTATATATATATATATATATATATATATATATAATACACACACACACCGTCCCATGCTTGTGCGTGCACATACACACACACACCGTCCCATGCTTGTGCGTGCACATACACACACACACAATCCAACACTACACATATACATACACACACACACACACACACAGAGATCTCTCCTACTCCCTCCCCCTCCATCCACCTCCTCCTACCACCCACACCTCAAATATCAATAACCAGCTGTAATGAGTATTTATTGATTAGGTTAACTGGAACCTTTCCTTTTATTCAATATATATTATGTTTTTTTTTGTACCTTTTTTTTTTTCACCACACATCTGATTGATTTTTTTTTTCTTCTTCTCCTTCCCTTACATTGTTGGCTGATCGGTCAAGCATAACCACGCCTGCCGTCCACTTAGGACCATCGCTACCATCCACCACAGATGCTGGTGTTAACTGTCCATTTTGTCGAAACTAACCACTCGCTGCGAACTAACCAGGCTTGGAGAAACAGCAGCCAAGATCTTGGTCATTGTGTGTCCTGCCATTCAAAATAGGAAGGACGCCTTAGAGGTGGGGGGGTCGCCTTAGGTGTATTGTGTGTGAATAAAAGATGGGATGGTCATAGCTGGAACATCTCTGTTCATAGGTCTGTCTGGATCAGGACTGACCAGGGGTTAAAAAAAACCATGAACGCTACCTTAAGACATAGAATGAGCCACTGTGTGGTCTCAAGATCTGTGTATATATATATATATATATATATATACACACACACACACACACATATACATACACACACATATACACACACACAAATACACACCTCATATTTCTAGTTACCTAAAATAAACAGCCAACACTTCAGTCCTTTTGTAAGGAAACAAGAACGAACCAGACAGGTCTACTTTTGGTTGTCCCCCCACCCTCGTAATCTGCTTTTAGTCTGCATCAATGCCTGCATATGTATGTCTGTGTATGAATAGGTGTGTAGTTGTGTGTGCGTTTGTGTGTACCTCTCTGTGTTTGGATATATCTATGCGAATGTGTTTGTGGTATCGTGTATACAGATGTTTGTGTATGTTTGTGAATATAAGTAGGTGTGTTTCTGTGTGTGTGTGTATGAGCCTGTGTATATTTAGGGGTGTACATACACACACACACACACGCATATATATATATATATAAACATATATACGACGGGCTTCTTTCAGTTTCTGTCTACCAAATCCACTCACAAGGCTTTGGTCGGCCCGTGGCTATAGTAGAAGACACTTGCCCAAGGTGCCACGCAGTGGGACTGAACCCAGAACCATGTGGTTGGTAAGCAATATATATATATATATATATATATATATATATATATATACGACGGGCTTCTTTCAGTTTCCGTCTACCAAATCCACTCACAAGGCTTTGGTCGGCCCGAGGCTATAGTAGAAGACACTTGCCCAAGGTGCCACGCAGTGGGACTGAACCCGGAACCATGTGGTTCGTAAGCAAGCTACTTACCACACAGCTACACACCACAGGGTTTAAACATGTACACAACCTACAGATAATAACATCAGGTACAGCACAGATTTTGTAGAGTATCTTAGGACTGAGAGAGAGAGAATATACTCATTATTATATTCATAATTATCATGGGACAGCCAAAAAAACAGTGAACCACTACTGCCACCACAATCGCCACCACCACCACCACCACCACCACCACCACCTCCTATTGCATTACTACTACCATAACCAGTTACATAACTACAATTGCTCCAGATGGACTATATGTAATCTGAACCTTTCCCCCCTTGTTTTATTTTCTTTTTTCTTTTTTTAGGCTATGGAGATTCCTATTCTGAAAAAAGAATTTTCAAAAATCTCAATTTCAAAATTTCGATTCCCCCCCCCCCCGGTTTTTATATAGATCCACAGGGTAAACCTAACCCTAACTCAAACCCTAACCCTAACCCTGACTGTAACCCTAACCCTAACCCTAAACCTAACCCTAACACTAGTTTTGTGAGATTTGGCTGTTATTTCTAGCATGTAAATAGCCTGCTTGGTGGTGGTGGTGGGGGAATTGAAATTTTTCAAACAATTTTTTTTCAGAATTGGAATCTCCATAGCCTAAAACGTGGGATTCCGTAAAAAAAAATAAATAAATAAATAAGGGGGGGGAAAGGTTCAGATTACATATAGTCCATCTCTACCCTACAATTACCTCTACTACTACTACTACTACCACCACAACTGCCACCCATCACCACCACCATCGCCGCCACCGCCCCCACCGTCCAGTGGAAGTCAATAATGGCGGAAAAGAAAAATCAATGCGTTTGTTATAATCATCAATATCATTGCTGTTTGGGACTTTTAGCAAAGACACAAGCTTGCAGTCACGCATCAGTGAACACACACACACATTTACACGTACTTGTGTATACAGATACAGATACGCCGGTAGATCTACTGTAATAGACACAGGCAGATAGACACACACATCTGTTCACACCCAAACACACACACATGCAGACAAACATGCGAAGATATACACACACAAAGACATCTGTTTTGAAATAGATGTACACGCACAGATACACACTAACAGAGGCACACACACGCACACACACGCGCAGACAGAAATACACACATATTCGCAAGTGCACATACACACACACCTGTTCCCAAATAGATACACGCTAGCAGAGGCACACACACACGCGCGCACACAGAAATACACACACACATACACAAATACGCACTTATTCACAAGCACCCCCCCCCCGTTGCTAAATACATATACATATAGGTATACACTATCGCAGTCACACGCACACAGACACTCACAAAGATGTACCTATTCCCAAATACACACATACACAAATGTGTGTGTGTGTGTGTGTATATATATATATATATATATATATATATAATATAATATAAGGATATAAGCGTGAGGCATTACTATATAGTAATGCCCTTATATAAATTATATATATATATATATATATCTTTAGGCGCAGGAGTGGCTGTGTGGTAATATGAATATATAAGTACACACATAAATATATAAAAACACATAAGCACACGCACATACAAACATATAAATGCACATACATACACACACATACATGCACTCTTACATACACACACACACACACATATGTATATTATATGCAACTCATAGTTCAACACTTGACAGTATAATGCTGGTAAAGAGAAGCAAAAATTTGCTGTTTTCAGAAACGCTGACTAAGATCGAAAAGATGAAACAGACAAACATAAGTAGACTATGATTCATAATTAAAAATGTATCCGTGAGACAGATACTTGCAATGAACTTTCACGAAGGAATGCAAGGAAGTTAAAAAAAACAAAAACATCCTGAAAGCAGCTCCCTCAATGCACATCAGTGTTTCTGGTGTCAATCAGTTCTTTCGATTGGCACAAAGACACTTCTATCCCTGGGGCCAATTTTGACCCCATTGCTCACTTATCCCTGGGGCCAATTTTGACCCCATTGCTGACTCCTGTCTGAAATGAAACTAATGAATGACTTTACCTTTCATCCATTCAGGGTCGATAAATTAAGTACCAGTTGAGTACTGGGGTCTATGTAATTGACTTTCCCCCCTTCCCCCAAATTTTCAGGCCTTGCACCTTTAGTAGAAAGGATTATTATTAT
>NC_142956.1:19445768-19453268 GCF_046866305.1 Octopus bimaculoides
TAAGTACTAGGCTTCCAAAGAATAAGTCTTGGAGTCGATTTGCTCGACTAAAGGTGGTGCTCCAGCATGGCCGCAGTCAACTGACTGAAACAAGTAAAAGAGTAATATATATATATGTATGTATTTATGTGTGTGTCTGTGTTTGCCCCCCCCCCCCATCGCTCGACAACATGTGTTTACGTCCCAGTAACTTAGCGACCATCCCCACCAACTCATGTGGTTTCCTTTTGCTCGTATTACAGCCACGATCCCGCTCGCTTGCTGCTGACATTTGGGGCTTCTGTAAACTATGCTGACAGGTGCAAGAAGAACAGCCCCCTGCATTGGGCTTGCCAGTATGGGAACCAAGTGGTGATCAAGATTTTGGTCGAGGCAGGAGCCAACACTGAAGCTTTGAATGCTAAGGTAAGAAATTGTCTTCAGTGACATCATCATCATTTAACGTCTGTTTTCCATGCTGGCATGGGTTGGATGGTTCGACTGGGGTCTGCGAAGCCAGGGAGCTGCACCAGGCTCCAATCTGATTTACCACGGTTTCTACAGCTGGATGCCCTTCCTAATGCCAACCACTCCGAGAGTGTAGTGGGTGCTTTTACGTGCCACCGGCACAGGAACCAGTCAGGCAGCACTGGCATCGGCCATGCTTGAATGGTGCTTTTTACCTGCCAGTCATTATCACCATCATCATCATCATCTCCATCATCATCATCACCATTGTCATCATTATCATCGTCATTTAACGTCCACTTTTCCATGCTGGCATGGGTCAGATGGATTTTATGTGAGGCAGATTTTCTGTGGCCAGCTGGCTTTCCTGTTAACGGCACATATGCATTTGTGCATGATGGCCATGGTAGGAATACTGCAGTCTCCTCAATGATTCGTACATATGAACAAACATCTCCAACAGTCACACCTTCGTTTTTTTTTTTCCATCGTCATTTTCTTTCTCCCCCTCCAGGGTGAAACTGCTCTGGACATTGCTCTGTCCCTGAAAAACAGCTCAGTAATCCGCTGGCTGCGGACCGCACGAGCAGAGCGAGGCATTGGACACAAGCATTGTTTACAAGTTCTTACTTCAAAGAAGGTAAGTTTGCTTGACATTGTTCCAGTCAGGATTTTTCCTTTAAAAGCTTGTCTTTGTTATAGATTCTTAAGTGTCGACTGTAGATGAGGCATGAAAATTGAAGAAAATAAATTAAGCTTTTTTTTTTTTTATTAACCAATCTTTCCTTCTTTAAGTATAAGTTTGGAAGAAAGGAGTTCCAACCAAATGAAATCTCCTAGTGGTTTAATTCCACAAGTCTCCGATAGCCAAGTGGCTAAAAAGTGTTACCCAAAGGGCAGGTTGCCCAAGAATCATGACCTGGATGTGGCCTGGCTCCCTTAGAGTGGAAGAAGTTAAGGGTCGAAGCACTTGCCTGATGGCAATGTATATATATATATAGATGTGTGTGTGTATATATACATATATATATATATATATATATATATATATATATATATATATATATATATATATATATATATATATATCGTCATCATCGTTTAACGTCCGCTTTCGATGCTAGCATGGGTTGGACGATTTGACTGAGGACTGGTGAAATCAGATAGCAACACCAGGCTCCAATCTGATTTGGCAGAGTTTCTACAGCTGGATGCCCTTCCTAACGCCAACCACTCCGAGAGTGTAGTGCTTTTACGTGCCACCGCCACGAAGGCCAGTCAGGCGGTACTGGCAACGGCCACGCTCAAAATGGTGTATTTTACGTGCCACCCGCACAAGAGCCAGTCCAGGGGCACTGGCAATGATCTCGCTCGAAAATCCTTACACATGTCACGGGCACAAGTGCCAGAAAGGCGACGCTGGGCACAGGTGCTATCCCGATTTCACTTTCGCTTGCCCATATATATATATATATATATATATATATATATATATCTCAAACAATAAATGTGTGTTGTAATGCCTCTCTCTCTTTTCCAGTCTGTGCGTACCAACGTGATGAGTATATTCCCGTTTGTCGCTGTCTTCGTCCTGGGTTACATCCCTGAACTCTCCCTCAGGTGGTACTACAAGCTGCTTCTTTACCTTCTCGCTGCTGGGGTCGCAAAGTTAACTATAGAGTAAGTACCCCATTAATTGTTGTTGTTGTTGTTGTTGTTGTTGTATAGCCACAGGTCAGGCCAGGCCTGATCCAATAGACTTTACAGTCAAAGATTTACTAGCTGTGACCATCCCATCTTTCATTCAGGCATAGTGTATCTAGGACTGCATTATCTAATGTATAGTATAGTATAGTTGCTTGTATTTCTGGCTATTAATAATAATAATAATAATAATAATAATAATAATTGCTGTGTGGAAGGTGTTTATAAGCCATTTAATAAAACACACAAAAACCATTAGATTCACTCCAACATATAAAATTTAATTTGCCGAAATATTTTCGTCGCTTTGAGACCGGGACCTGTTCACTGACAAAATTCCGTGCTGCACGGAATTTTGCCAGTGACTAAAATATTTTTTGCAAATTAAATTTTATATTTTTTTAACATAAAATAATAATATTAGCATCATAGCCATGTGGTGGGGGAGCATCATAGCCATGTGTTGAGAGGAATTCTTTGGGGTTTGAATAATTCACCTTTGGAAACACGGGTGTTCTGCTCAACATCCTTAAACAACCCTTATTCAGGGACCTTTTGAGTGGGATGGGCTACTCGACCTGAAGAAAATTCTAACTGGGCCCCACCTGCAAGGTCAAGTGCTGTTTATCTTGATACGAGATCACCATGTCGTGCACATATGGTTGTGATGCATGTGCCTGGTGTACCCTTATCAGACGGGTAGTCATGATGGGTATATTGGGCTTCGTATATTTGTACCCTAGTGTCACTTTGATGGCATGCACTGCTCTCTCACTCAATAATAATAACGTTGTCTCTTGAGGTCTCTGGGTGAGACTTGTACTAATGTAAAGCAAAAGTCAAACATGAAATAATAATAATACTAATAATGTTATGGCAATAATAAAAATAATAATGATAATAATGATATTTTGTGTTTTTCAGGTTATTTTTTGACAACAACGTAAGTGTGGTTGTCCCGAAGTATGTCTCCCTTGCTACAGTATTCTGGTTATACACAACATGGTTTATTTGTCTGCTGCCTTGTATCCTTTTCATAGCTCATCATCTTCTATTTGTTTTCGATTGCGGCCAGGCTGGGGCACTCCCTCCAACGGTTTCTGTTGGTTGAACAAAAAAAAAACAAACTGATCTCGGGGATTTCTTTTGTTTTTTTTTTTCTTTTTCTTTTCTCTTTTCTCTCTTTTACTTGTTTCAGTCATTTGACTGCGGCCATGCTGGAGCACCGCCTTTATAGTCGAACAAATCGACACCCAGGACTTATTCTTTGGAAAGCCTAGTACTTATTCTATCGGTCTGTTTTGCCGAACCGCTAAGTTACAGGGACGTAAACACACCAGCATCGGTTGTCAAGCGATGTTGGGGAGACAAACACAGACACACAAACATATATATATATACATATATACGACAGGCTTCTTTCAGTTTCCATCTACCAAATCCATTCACAAGGCTTTGGTCGGCCCGAGGCTATAGCAGAAGACACTTGGCCAAGGTGCCACGCAGTGGGACTGAAACCGGAACCATGTGGTTGGTAAGCAAGCTACTTACCACACAGCCACTCCTGCGCCTATATGATTGTAATCAATTAATAAATAGATATAATTGAATGTTTACTGGCTGATGTTTGCCAGTTGTTTATCCTCTCCATTTTCTTATTTGCCTCATATATATATATATATATATATATATATACACACACACACATATACACATATATATACACACACACACATATATATACATATATACACACAGGCGGCGAGCTGGCAGAAACGTTAGCACGCCGGGCGAAATGCTTAGCGGTATTTCGTCTGCCGCTACGTTCTGAGTTCAAATTCCGCCGAGGTCGACTTCGCCTTTCATCCTTTCGGGGTCAATTAAATCAGTACCAGTTACGCACTGGGGTCGATATAATCGACTTAATCCGTTTGTTTGTCTTTGTTTGTCCCCTCTGTGTGTAGCCCCTTGTGGGTAGTAAAGAAATAACACATATATATATACACACACACACACACCCACACACACATATATATATACACACACACACACACACATATATATTTCTATGAGATTCTGCCAATATTCTTGCTCCATATATCCCACCTTATATATATCTGATCCCTTAACGCTCCCCTCCCAGATCATTCCGCAAGCACTGCCCCCTTCATATTTGCTCTGCTTTCTTCTGCGATGTTTTATAATTTATGGAAAAGCTGGCGTTCCGATCCTGGATTCATATCAGCCACAAGAGATGAAAAATTCCAGGTGAGTTAGCCATCTCTCTCTGCCTCTCTCTCTCTCTCTCTGTGCCTCTCTCTGCCTCTCTCTCCCGTCTCTCTTATCCATCTCTAACCCTTCACTCCCCTCCAACCCTTCATTTCTTCCACTCCACCCTCACCACCCTTCACCAAGCCTTTCGTTCTCTTCCAGACAATTCTAGAGTTTGCTGAGCTTCAGTCTATCAGCATGAACCAGTTCTGTAGTACGTGTGTTGTGAAGAGGCCGATTCGATCAAAACACTGTTCTGTCTGTAACAAATGTGTAGCCAAAATGGACCACCACTGTCCATGGATAAATAACTGCGTAGGTAAGGGTCACTTTGATTTGAACCTTGTTGCTTGCTGTTGCTTTGTTTAGTTGCAGGTAAGTCCTTATCCGTGGAGGTGCAATGGCCCAGTGGTTAGGGCAGCGGACTCGCGGTCATAGGATCGCGGTTTCGATTCCCAGACTGGGCGTTGCGAGTGTTTATTGAGCGAAAACACCTAAAGCCCCACGAGGCTCCGGCAGGGGATGGTGGCGAACCCTGCTGTACTCTTTCACCACAACTTTCTCTCACTCTTACTTCCTGTTTCTGTTGTGCCTGTAATTCAAAGGGTCAGCCTTGTCACACTTCGTGTCACACTGAATATCCCCGAGAACTACGTTAAGGGTACACGTGTCTGTGGAGTGCTCAGCCACTTGCACGTTAATTTCACGAGCAGGCTGTTCCGTTGATCGGATCAACTGGAACCCTCGTCGTCGTAAGCGACCAAGTGCCAACAACAAGTCCTTATCCAGATAGACCTATGATCAAAGACGGTCCAGCTGTGACCCTCCCATCTTTTATTCAGGCATAGTGTATCTAGGACTACATTATCTAATGTATAGTATACAACACCACTAATATGGCTTCAATTTAAGATATATCGCCACTGCTCCAGAATGGAATTTTTAAAACCATTTCTGACATATACGTTCTGTTAAGCAACCAACACCATAAACTTCGCATATCTCTTTGTGAACCTCAACAGCTTTCTTGCCTCTACGGAAACAAAAAAAGCAAAATATGGTGAAGATGTTCGTTTTTGCACTCCGCGTTAAAATTGACACTGAATTAACAGCTGTAAACAAAATTATGCGCAATTTGCTTCTAAAATAAGTCAAAAGTAACGGCTATCAAATGACAAAAGGAAAAAATCATAACATTGACAAAAGTCATTTAGAAAATCACAACTCTATCCCGTTGTGTCTGGGGAGAGTCGGTCTCTTTTGGTGCCTTATGATTTAAGACACTCACCAGTAAAATTTCAACTCATTTACTTATTTATTTCACTAAAATTTTCCAACCTTTTCAATGGAAATTTTAGAAAAATAACTGAGCAAATGAGTGGAAACTTTACCGGTGAGTGTCTTAAATTATAAGGCACTAAAAGAGACCGACTCTCCCCAGGCACAACAAAATATGCTTCAACACAGGAACTCACATAAAGAATCTTGCAAACCAAATCCAAAAAACGAAAACCTAACTCCATCTATTTGCGAAAAACGAAATTACTTTCTTGCCAACCCATTATAAAGCAATGTCTGCCTGTCTAATATGCTTTCTTTTTCTTTTTTTTCTTTTTTCTTTCTCATTTTGTCTTTCAGGGGCCCTTAATCATAAGTACTTCCTTGCATTCCTGGTGTTTGTACTTGCAACCCTTTTCCTTTATATCCACAGTTGTGCATTGTGTGAGTAAGGTCTTGGACTTTTCTTCTTCTTCTTGTTTTTCTTTTTGTTCTGTCGGGCGGTGGGTGGGTGGGTGGAGTGGTTGCCTTATACGTGGCACCGGCATGTGTGTCTTTTATGTGGCACCAACACGGTGGCTTTTCACATAGCACTGGCACAGGTGCCTTTTATGAGGGTGAGTCCGAAATTAATGCCATTTTGTTTAGGACAGGTATAATTACCAACACAAGAACGTGTATCATACATCAAAATGAAGCTGGTCCTCTGTGGATCCCATCCCTACTTCTCAACATAGTCACTGTTTCTCTCAATAGCAATGTTCCACCTTCGAATGAGAGCATGTATCCCTGCCCCGTAAAATTCTGTTGACTGTTCTTTGAGCCACTTCTTCACTACAGTTTTCACTTCCTCGTCACTGGACTATCATCTCTTCGGCCCCATCAAAGAGGGTTTGAGAGGCAAACATTATTCTAGTTACGAGGAAGTGAAAACTGTAGTGAAGAAATGGCTCAAAGAACAGTCAACAGAATTTTACGGGAGCACGTGTCCCTGCCCTGTAAAATTCTGTTGACACCATTACAACACTCTTTCTTCCATTCAGCCCATATACGAGGGTGAGTCAAAAAGTAATGCCATTTTGTTTAGGACAGGTATAATTACCAACACAGGAACGTGTATCATACATCAAAATGAAGCTGGTCCTCTGTGGATCCCATCCCTACTTCTCAACATAGTCACCATTTCTCTCAATAGCAATGTTCCACCTTCGAATGAGAGCATGTATCCCTGCCCCCGTAAAATTCTGTTGACTGTTCTTTGAGCCAATTCTTCACTACAGTTTTCACTTCCTCGTCACTGGAATAATGTTTGCCTCTCAAACCCTCTTTCGTGGCGCCGAAGAGATGATAGTCTGAAGGCACTAAATTATTCCAGTGACGAAGAAATAAAAACTGCAGTGAAGAAGTGGCTCAAAGAACAGTCAACAGAATTTTACGGGGAAGGGATACATGCTCCCATTCGAAGGTGGAACATTGCTATTGAGAGAAACGGTGACTCTGTTGAGAAGTAGGGATGTGATCCACAGAGGACCAGCTTCATTTTGATGTATGATATATGTTCCTGTGTTGGTAATTATACCTGTCCTAAACAAAATGGCATTACTTTTCGAATCACCCTCGTACATACATTTCTACAAGATGTTCAGTTTTCCTGACTCTAAATTTTTTCTCTTTGTTCCACCCAGATTGGGCACACAACTGTCCGTTGGATTTCTACGTAGATGGAATAACAGGGATTTTTTCGAAAATCTTCACCACTTCACCATGGATTGGTTGGACAGCAATCAATGCTGCTGGTCA
>NC_142956.1:19460768-19468268 GCF_046866305.1 Octopus bimaculoides
CTTGTGAGTGGATTTGGTAGATGGAAACTGAAAGAAGCCCGTCGTATATATGGATATATATATATATATATGTGTGTGTTTGTTCCCCCAACATCGCTTGACAACCGATGCTGGTGTGTTTACGTCCCTGTAACTTAGCGGTTTGGCAAAAGAGACTGATAGAATAAGTACTAGGCACCCAAAGAATAAGTCCTGGGGTCGATTTGCTCGACTAAAAGGCGGTGCTCCAGCATAGCCGCAATCAAATGACTGAAACAAGTAAAAGAGTATATATATAGATAATATAAATATATGTACATACCTACATATATATATATATATATATATATATATATATGTATATATACACGCATAAATGGGTACAGGACATATAAAAAAACACATTAAACACAATGAGAAACGAAAACATAGAAAACAAACTTTTTTTTGAACAACGAAAGAAACAGAGAAACGAGGCAGGCGACGCTGAATTTTGCTTTGGTCGGCCTGGGGCTGCAGTAGTCCAAGGTGCCACTCACAGGGACTGAACCCGGGACCATGTGGTTGAGAAGCAAGCTTCTTGCCAGAGCCACACACACGTAAACACACACGTAGACACACACACACACGTAAACACACACGTAGACACACACACACACACACGTAGACTCACACACACGTAGACACACACACACACGTAGACTCACACACACACGTAGACACACTCACACACGTAGACAGACACACACACACGTAGATAGACACACACACACACACACATACACGTAGACTCACACACACACACACGTAGACTCACACACACACACACGTAGACACACACACACACACACACACGTAGACACACACACACACACACACGTAGACTCACACACACACACACACGTAGACTCACACACACACGTAGACACACTCACACACGTAGACAGACACACACACACGTAGACAGACACACACACACACACACACACGTAGACTCACACACACACACACACACGTAGACTCACACACACACACACGTAGACACACACACACACACACACACGTAGACACACACACACACACACACACGTAGACAAAGCCTTTAACGAATTAGTTGACCAAACAACGAAGAATTAAAACAGGGAAAATAGTGGAAAAAAAAAAGAAACGTGAAGTAAATTTTAGATCTTAAGCGACATCAGTTCCAGCGACATTTGTCAGGACATTATCGAAAAGTACAGACGAAGACGGGTTGTAGTGGAAGGTTGCCTCCCTTAGTGAAGAGTCGCCTCCCTTGATTGGAACTGGAGTTTTATACATACACGCATACATGCACACACATGCACAAACAGAGAGACAGGCACACACACGTCTTACGTAAATAGGGACCGACGTACGTAACACGGACAGGTGGTGAAGAAATCAGGTTCTCGTGTTCCGTTAATCAATGGACTTGCCATACGGAAAGTCTAAGGCAGTCCGTTGTATGTATGTACGTATGTATGTATACGTACGTACGTACATGTATATATATGTGTGTGTGTGTAAATAATATATATATGTATATATATATATATATATATATATATATATATATATATATATATATATATATATGTATATATATATATATATATATATATATATATATATATATATATATCATCATCATCATCATCGTTTAACGTCCGCTTTCCATGCTAGCATGGGTTGGACGATTTGACTGAGGACTGGTGCAACCGGATGGCAACACCAGGCTCCAATCTAATTTGGCAGAGTTTCTACAGCTGGATGCCCTTCCTAACGCCAACCACTCAGAGAGTGTAGTGGGTGCTTTTACGTGTCACCCGCACGAAAACGGCCACACACATATATATATACATATATATAGACATATATATATATATAAACAATATATGAGTATATATATATATATATATATATATATATATATATATATATATATATATATATATATAGACATATATATCGGCCATCATTATTATGATTGACCGTTGACTGAACACTATTCAATTTTTTTTCTCCGTGTTTTTCTCCTTGTCTCCGTATTCTTTCTGTTGAAGAGCGTAGCTCGAAACGTCAAAGACTTTCCGTATTCCCGAGCGTCATACTAATATATCCTTTTGTTATTTACACCACCTGTCCTCGTCTGTTGTTATTATTTGTATATTCTCCCATATATATATATATATACACACACACATGTATAGACATATATACACATGTTTATGCATAAATATATATATACATGCGTGCGTGTGTGTTTGTGCGCGCGCTTGTGTGTGTATGTGTGTGTGTGTCTGTCTGTCTGTCAATGTGTGTGAAAAAAAGGATAAAGGCCCCTTTTCGGTCACGACTGACCATGGGATTGCACCTAGAAACTTCCCTCCGATGCACAAGTCTAAACAAGGTCGTTTACAGAAGACCTGCAGTCACCCGTGCATACCAGCCTCCCTTTTTCATGCCACCGATGTTATCCAAGAGAAAGGCAAAGGGGCCGACACAGCTTGGCCCCAGTAATGTCACAACTCATTCCTAGAGCTGCGTAAGGTCCTGAGTTCAATTCTCGGCGACGCGCTGTGTTCTTCAGTAAGGCATTTTATTTGCTCTAGACCTCTCAGCTGGCAAAAAATGAATTATATCTTTATTGCCAAGGGCCAGCCTTGTCGCATTCTGTGTCACGCTGAATTTCCCTGAAAATTACGTTAAGGGTACACATGTCTGTGGAGTGCTCAGCCACTTGCACGTTAATACCACAAGCAGGCTGTTCCGTTGATCGAATCACCTGGAATCCTCATCTTCGTCGTAACCGACGAAGTGCCAATTATGTATGTATGTATGTATATATGTGTATGTATGTATGTGTATGTACGTATGTATGTATGTATGTATGTATGTATGTATGTGTGTGTATGTATGTGTGTGTATGTATGTATGTATGTATGTATGTATACACAGTATATATCTGTATGTATGTATGTATGTATACATATATACACAGTATATATCTGTATATATAGTAGATGTGTGTATTTATGCATGCATATATATTTGTATGTATGTATATACGAAGAGTATGTATGTATATATTCACATACATATGCATATATACACATCTACATATACAAATCTATCAATCTTTCTATATGTACTTACATTATGTGTGTATATATATGTATATATATGTATATATATATATATATATATATATATATACATAATGCATACATACATACACACAGATACATGTGCGTGTGTGTGAGATTATTCATACGTTATATGTGCATGCACAAAAAAGCACGGCCATATTTTTTTTTGTCTACATTCTCCACCACCACTACCACCACCACCTCCACAACCATCATCATCAATATCATCATAACCACGACCACCACCACCACCACCACCCACACACACATCCCTCGCCGTTTACTAAATTCTTAGACGAGAAGAAATACAAAACAGGTTGGATTAGAAAGAAATTCGTCAACAACGGTTCGTCGAGCGGCCATGCTACAGCACAACGCCTTTTGTCATGGACACAGAACGGCGCCAGGTGGCACCAGAAGTATGGGTAAACAGGAAGTGTTGTTTCACCAAACGTAGTCACGTGTCAAAAAAAAATATGGCGCTGAAAGGTGCTGAGCGCTTTCTTTACTTTCCCTTCGTCCATGTCTTCCTCTCTTCTTCTGTCGTCTGCTCTCTTTCTCTCTATTTCTTGCGCTTTCTCTCTCTCTCTCCCCCCCTCTCTCTCTCTATATATATATTACTCTCTCTCTCTCTATATATATATTACTCTCTCTCTCTATATATATATATTACTCTCTCTCTCTCTCCCTAGGTCTCATTATCTCTCTTTTTCAGTAAACTTTGAGAGTTCTGTCATTGTTTCCTGTTCCTCTGTCTATCTATCTATCTATCTATCTATCTATCTATCTATCTATCTATCTATCTATCTATCTATCTATCTATCTGTCTGTCTGTCTGTCTGTCTGTCTGTCTATCTATCTATCTACCTATCTACATCTATCTACCTGTCTATCTAACTGTTTGTCTGTCAGATGTCTGTCTATCTCTTCACTTCTCTGCTTATATATACATATTTTCAGAGATAGATAGCTAGCTAGCTAGATAGAGAGAGAGGGAGAGAGAGAGAGAGAGAGAGAGAGAGAGAGAGAGAGAGAGAGAGAGAGAGAGAGAGAGAGAGCAGATACGTAAGTGCCGGAAAATGGGGATGTGTTTATTCATGGCTATATTTATGTATACACACGTACGTGTGTCTGATAAGCATACATACATACATACATATATATATATATATATATATATATATATATATATATATATATATATATATATATATATATATATATATATATATATATATATATGCGTATAGATGCGTGTCTATACACAGGCGTGTATTGAGTGGCGCACTTCCAGAACACTCCTGTCATTATACATCACAAATTAAATCAGTCTGCACCGAATTACAGAGGCACACACATACACATTTATATACGCACACATACTCGAGTATATGTATGTATGTACATGTGTGTATATATATATATATATATATATATATATATATATATATATATACATGCATGTATACACCCGTGCTTCTACCCGGACAAACATCCGAAGGGCATGTTGTGAATTCGAAATTAGGCAACCAGCCACCAGCTAACGCGGTTGTCTTTGGAACCTGTTGGCTTTTGGTCGCGCACACGCACGCGCAGCTCTACCTACAGATAAGCAGTCACTGACCTATATACACGCGTACGTACACACATTCGTAAACACACATACATGCATATATGTACAGATACACGCCTGTACATGCACGTAGTGTATATATATATATATATATATATATGTATGTATATATTTAATGGAACAAAAACGTAATAGAGGACAATGAAACATTCGGACAGAGAGACGATACAAAGGCAGACAGCAGCAACAACAATTAGAAGGACAGGGGAAAAAAGACGAGTCATTCGTGGCCTTCTTTCCTCAGTCAAGTAGCCAGAAGTCATCACTGTTTCGGGCAGTTACACTTGAGACTGTTCGATCGGGTTCCCGCTCCCGCAAAAAGTTTAAGCTAAGAGCATTCGATTTGTTGTATGAAAGCTAGCGAATGTGTACGGCAACAAAAACAAAAAAAAAGACAATGTACAGGGTGGGGGAGGGGTGCTGCTCGATTATATCGATCGTAGTGCATAGCTAGTACTTTTTGCATTGACCCCGAAATTCGAACGCAGAACGTAGAGGCGGGACGAAACGGCCGTAAGCATTTCGCCCGGCGTGCCAACGATTCTTATTTCTTTATTGCCCACAAGGGGATAAACGTAGAGGGGACAAACAAGGACAGACAAAGGGATTAAGTCGATTACATCGACCCCAGTGCGTGACTGATACTTAATTCATCGACCCCCGAAAGGATGAAAGGCAAAGTCGACCTCGGCGGAATTTGAACTCAGAACGTAACGACAGGCGAAATACCGCTAAGCATTTCGTCCAGCGTGCTAACGTTTCTGCCAGCTCACAACCTTAATGATAATAATAATAATAATAATAATAATAATAATAATAATAATAATAATAATAATAATAATAGTAGTAATGTTCTCAAATGTCCATTTATATACACTTGTAATTACGCATAAATATGCATACTTAGAAATACACCCGCTATTGTATTGCCGCTGACTCTTCGGGGTACATCCGCCCTTCCACAGGTTTCGGTTTTCTTCCCGCATAAACGCACACAATCATACACGCACACATACATACGCACACACACACACACAGAGAAAGACATACATGCACACATTCATGCACGCAGACACATAGACAAACACATACATACACGAACTCAAATACTTAGGCAAACACACACACATATACACACAAGTACACGAACACACACACAGACACATAAACAAAACAACACACACACACACACGTAAGGACACACGTAGGTTTTGACTGTGGGTGGTAACCCTAGAATCAGCTTTCAATGCGGCCCTCGTTTGCGCCGATGTAACAAAATACTGGTGCAAAAATCATAGCGCACATAGATGAGCGAGTCGTGGTGGTTTCACGCCCAGAAGCCGTGTCACACTCATCAGGTCCCCTACCCTTCATGTAAACCAAGATCATCACCGTGACTAACAGCTGGTAGAGGAAACCGCCCCAACAAACAAATCTTTTCGGATTTCGGCAGCGAAAGTCTGCTGCACAAAACATGTAACAATATCTGTGCCCTCAGTTCGAGAAAAGCCACCTGCGACTGCTCCAGCCAGCCGTGACATATGTTGATTTTTAATTCCACTCGTCCAAGCAGAAGTGTGGTAGGGACATCGGTATGGAATTTGGGATTACCAAATGCTCAAGTACTTAATATGAAAAGAGGGAAGAAAGCAGCCTGCAGAGGATTGTGGTTACCACCAGGAGAGACCATGGGCGAACCCGACGGTAGAGGGTATAGGTATTTAGGGATTTTGGAGCTGGATGACATTCTACACAGAGAAATGAAAATCAAGGTCAGCGAGGCGTACCACAAAAGGGTGAAGATGGGGTTGAAATCCAACCTGAATGCCAAAGATTTTGATTACCGCAATGAATATCTGGACAGTTGTGGTGGTCAGATATAGTACGTCCATCCTGAAATGGACTAAGGAGGAGATATCAATACGGGATAGAAGGACGAGAAAGTTGATGACGCTGCATGGAGCAAACGTAAACAGATTGTATATGAAAAGAATGATGGCAGAGGACTAATTAGTATAGACCATTGTATAAGGAGTGAAAGGAGAACGCTTGCCGAGTATTTGATAAATAGTGACGAAGACCTGCTGTAATATGCCGCGAAAGACATGGGTGTAAACGCAGATGAAATGATGGGCAAGGAAGAGTTTAACCAAAGAGCTGAGGAGAAGAGAAAAGAAGGCCTTCTAGAAATAAGAATGCATGGACAGTTTGAAAGGGATACACAAGACGTTAAGGATAATATAGCATCGTGGGTATGGCTTGAGCGTACCACCGAAAACACGATCATTGGTGCACAAGACCAGGCTTTCGTTACCAATTCGGTGAAGTTTGAATGCTGACTCTGTGGAAAATGTGACCCGCTTAGTAAGTGGAAGTGAGAGCCTTGCACAAAAAGAAAACAAGTGCCGCCACGATAAAGTGTGTGTGCATCTTCATTGGCTCTTATGCCGTAAATACCAATATGAAGTAACAGAGAACTGGTATGAGCATGTAAAGTTATGCAGAAGGATAGAAAAGTAACGATACTCAGGGACTATGATTTTCAGACGGATCGTGGAATCGAACACCGTCGGCCAGATATTGAGAGAAAATACTGTTCCTTGACCCCGGCTTGAACTGTCTTAAGAACTTAAATAAATGTGAAAGAAAAACGCAGACATACATGCATATATGGTCACTATATATATATATATATATATATATATATATATATATATA
>NC_142956.1:19470768-19480768 GCF_046866305.1 Octopus bimaculoides
CCTCCCTCCCTCTATCTATCTATCTATCTATCTATCTATCTATCTGTCTGTCCGTCTGTCTGTCCGTCTGTCCATCACTCCCTCCCTCCCTCTATCTATCTATCTATCTATCTATTTGTCTGTCCGTCTGTCCGTCTGTCCGTCCGTCTGTCCGTCTGTCCATCCCTCCCTCCCTCTATCTATCTATCTATCTATCTATACATACATACATACATACACACGTCTGTTTACATGTCTGTCTGTGTGTCCTTCAGTCATTGCTATGCTTCAGAAACTCTGAGGCATGTGGCGATTCGACAACAGAACAACAACAACAACAACAACAACAACAACAACAACAACGACAACATCCACCGTACCCCACCCTTACCAAACTCACCCGGGTGTTGTGTTGTTGCGTATACTTTATACATCACACCCCGGGTATATGTCACCGAAAATTAATTTGACTCGAAAGTGTTGGTGGTGGTTGTGGTTGTGTCGGTGGTGGTGGCGGTGGAAGTATGCAGTCGGGTGTCGGGTGGGCAGAGATGTAACCAAAGAAGGGTCTTGTAAAAGTAGTCTTCAGTTTAAAGCATCGTTTACAGTTGGAATCGAACCATGAACCATTACATTGCAAAAAATTGTCTCAAAATGGAAAAGAAATAAAAAAAAAATGAAAAAACAATAATGAAAGTGGTTTCAAATTTTGCTACAATGGCAGCCATTTTAGAGTCGTTTACATCGACCCCAGATTTCAACTGGTACTTCATTTATCGACCCCCCCCCCCGAAAGGATGAAAGGCAAAGTCGATCCCGGCGGAATTTGAACTCAGAACGTAGCGACCGACGAAATGCCGAGCCGCTAAGCCGTTCGCCCATCGTGCTAACGATTCTGCCATCTTGCTGCTTTAATAATAATAATAATAATAATAATAATAATAATGATGATGATGATAATAATAATAATGAAAATAATAATAATAATAATCTTTTCTACTCTAGGCACAAGGGCTGTAATCTTTTTTGGGAAGGCGGCCAGTCGATTTGATCGACCCAGTACGCAACTGGTACTTAATTTATCGACCCCTGAAAAGACGAAAGGCAAAGTCGACCTCGGCGGAATTTGAACTCAGAACGTAACGGCAGACGAAATACCGCTAAGCATTTCGTCCGGCGTGCTAACGTTTCTGCCAGGTCGCCAATAATAATAACAATAATGATAATAAAAATAATAATAATAATAATAATAATAATAATAATAATAATAATAATAATACTGTGGTGTGGTCAATAGTCTCAAGAAGAAATATCTGGGACAAAAACAAAAAGAAACGGGGCTGAAGGCCCCTAATCCGCACACCACACAGGACCGAAGGGATTTCACAAGTTATTCTTATTTATTGTTCCGAGAACGCCATAACCCCGCGAAATCCCTTCACCCTTCACGCGTTTTGTCCCTCGACCAAAGCTAACCAGAAACCGATCTGGCCCCTTTCCCCTGACACCTTTATAATCTTGTTTTATTGTTGGAGGGTGAAAATAGGGATCAACAGGTCTACCTGCCTCCACCCCTTTAAAAAACAAACAAACAAAAAAGGGTTTCCTTTCATTCTCCGCTTTTTAGTAAAGCGCCCACCCCCATTGACCCCTTTGTTTGGGAAAGGATGGAGCAGAGGGCTTGTGGGGGTAGTGGAGTGGAGGGGGTGGGGGCGTGGGGGTATGTGGGACTCTGTGTTTAGGGTTTTAGGCTCTTAACGATGTAACTCAAGTGTGTGTGTGTGTGTGTGTGTTTTTGTGCCTGTTCATATGTACGTACGCACAACCATATATAGACATCTCTCTCTTTCTCACTTTCTCGTTTTTCTTCACACTCGCACACACACATACATACAACCCCCTACATACATACATACATACATACATATATATATATATATATATATATATATATATATATATATATATATATATATATAGGCGTGGGTGTGTGGTAAGAAGCTTGCTTCCCAACCACATGGTCCCGGGTTCAGTCTCACAGCATGGCACCTTGGGCAAGTGTCTTCTACTATAGACTCGGGCCGATCAAAGACTTGTGAGTGAATTTGGTTGACGGAAACTGGGAGAAGCCCGTCGTATATATATATATATATATATATATATATATATATATATATATATGTGTGTGTGTATATATTTATATATATATGTATATATTAACGTATCTCAGATCAGGTCACTTGCTATGCAAGCACATCTCCGTAATATATATATATAGGTACATGATAGGATTGCTTCCATATTTCAGGGGTAGTCTGAAGTATCTAAGCAACCAGGGGATAGTTAAATCCGAAGGCATTCCTGGAGATTACTTGTGCGGGTACCATCTTTGTCAGAAGGTATCCAGAGGCAGGTAATTTATCGTTTAAACCGCAGTTTGTAATTATAATTAAGTGGAGAATGGAGAAACAAACACAAGAAGCAAGTCAATTGGGCCTAGTTAGCCATTGATTTAACCACCACCATCACCACAGTCCCCCCCCCCCCCCCCACCGCCGCCACCAAACCTTTTTTCTCAATGAACCACCCCACCCCACCCCCACGTTCACCCCCCTTCTCTTCCCGACCTTACTTAGCAATGGCGGATGCGGCGGGGGGTGGGTGGGTAGGTGGGTGGGCGGGTGGTGGTGGATGGGGTGGGTTTAACAGAACCATTCCCAACAATCGTTATTGTTGTTCTTGATGCTGTTGTATAGTTTCCTTATTGTTCGCTTATTTATATATTTATATCTATTTATTTATTTATTTTTACCCCTTAAAACTTCGCAGCACCCCGCCACCCCACCCCACCCCACTCTCTCTCTCTCCCTCCCTGTCTCTGTCTGTCTCTCTCTCTCTCTCTCTCTCCCTCCCTGTCTCTGTCTGTCTCTCTCTCTCTCTCTCCCTCCCTGTCTCTGTCTGTCTGTCTCTCTCTCTCTCTCCCTCCCTGTCTCTGTCTCTGTCGGTCTCTCTCTCTCTCTCCATCCGCTTGCCACCCGAGATGTCCATCCGCCCCCATTAACCCGTTTCGTTCACTTTCCATATTTTAATCCAGTTTGACCCGGATAATAACAATCACTTCCGGTTCAATTATCTCCTCCAACACCACCGCCCCCCCTACACACACACACACTCACACCTCTACCACCCCGATGCCCACCCGGCTACCTTCATCCTCCTCACATCTCGTCTTCGCTTCTGTCACTCTCTCTCTCTTTCTCACTCTATTTATCATCATCATCATCATCATCATCCAATACATCTCATTCTTCTTCTTCTTCCAATTCTTCTTCTTCTTCTTCGTCGTCGTCTTCTTCTTCTTCTTCTTATTATTATTATTCTTCCAATTCTTCTTCTTCTTCTTCTTAATCATCATCATCATCATCCAATTCTTCTTCTTCTTCCCCCTCCTCCTCCTCCACCCCCTTCGCCTATTTTTCTTCTCCTCCTTCTCCTACACAAGCCAAGACCTCCGTCCCACCCTCGACCACCACCATTGCCTTACCACCCACACCAATCTCAAAGCCTATTTTCACTGGTTTTGTTTCCCTCTTTATTTCATTTTCACCATTTTTTAACTCTTTTAATCGCTCAAAACTATTTACAACATCAGCCGAACATTTCTGGCATACATACACACACACACACACACACACACACACACACACATACATACATGCATACATATACTCTTTTAGTTGTTTCACTCATTTTGGCTGCGGCCATGCTGGAGCACCGCTTTTTAGTCGAGCAAATTGACCCCGGGACTTATTCTTTGTAAGCCTAGTACTTATTCTATCGGATCTCTTTTGCAGAACCGCTAAGTTACGGGAACATAAACACACCAGAATCGGTTGTCAAGCGATGTTGGGGGGTACAAACACAGACACACAAACATATATATATACATATGTACGACGGGCTTCTTTTAGTTTCCGTCTACCAAATCCACTCACAAGGCTATGGTCGGCCCGAGGCTATAGTAGAAGACACTTGCCCAAGGTGCCACGCAGTGGGACTGAACCCGGAACCATGTGGTTCATAAGCAAGCTACTTACCACACAGCCACTCCTGCGCTTATATACATACATACATATACACATACATACACATATATACACATGCATACATACATACACATATATATATACATGCATACATATATATACATACATACATACAATGAAAACACGCACATACACACTCATAGCCATTACTCTAAGCTAAACATCGACATATATAAAAATATGTTCACCCCCCCCCCCCCCCCCCTCCCCCTTCCACCTTGCACCCCTTCACCCTTTCAACCCTTTCACGCAGACTAGAAAACCGAGAGGGCCCTTGCTCACCCCTTTTTATTTTATATATTCATCATTCCATACTACCCCTTTCTCACCCTTAAGAAATCTCCGACAATGTCGTCCACGATTCTCCACCCTTATCCCACCCGTTCACTCACTGAAGCGAGCGGAGGCGAATAAGACTATCGGCGATGCGTTTGTACGCAACAGAGGGGCCTGTTTTCCTAAATCCACCCTGAATACCGCGAGGCTGACCGCTGATCCGAATCGGGTGGATATGGGAGGGGAGGGGCGTGTTTGGTCAAAGGGTGTTAGGTAGAATCACTCAGCTACAATCCGTACGATACAAACCATATACGCAGTCACACACACACACGCACACACACACATGCACAAACACCCCACACACACATGCGCAAGCACACACAAACACACACGCGCATACACACACAAGCACACGCACAAACGCACACATACACAGACACACAAACGCACACAAACACACAAACATACACACACAAACACACACACATACATGCATAAGACAGTTGCGTGTGATTTGAGGGAGATTTGGTTGCTATTTCTAGCAGATCTAGCTACCATGTAGAGGCCTCCCTCATTGGCTCATACATACATATATACATAGATAAGAGAGTAGGGTGTGATTTGAGGGAGATTTGGTTGCTATTTCTAGCAGGTCTGGCTACCATGTAGAGGCCTCCCTCATTAGCTCATACATACATATATACATAGATAAGAGAGTAGGGTCTGATTTGAGGGAGATTTGGTTGCTATTTCTAGCAGGTCCAGCTACCATGTAGAGGCCTCCCTCATTAGCTCATACATACATATATACATAGATAAGAGAGTAGGGTCTGATTTGAGGGAGATTTGGCTGCTATTTCTAGCAGGTCCAGCTACCATGTCGAGGTCTCCCTCATTGGCTCATACTTACATATATACATAGATCAGAGAGTAGGGTGTGATTTGAGGGAGATTTGGTTGCTATTTCTAGCATGTCTAGCTACCATGTAGAGGTCTCCCTCATTGGCTCATACACACACACACACATATATACTTATATATACATAAATATACACATCGTACCTGTCACAAATTCCTCACTCCTACTCTCTCTCTCTCTCTCTCTCTCTCTCTTTCTCTCTCACACACAAACACGCCACACTCACACACACACACACACACGCCACTTCACATTCTTTGTCTCTCACATACCGACACACATACATATATACAAAAACAACCACACATACAAAACCCCATCCTCTACTCCCTACACAAACTGCTATGCGACCGACCCCTAATTTCACACACACAGACACACCACCACCACCATCACCATTATAACTGACCCCTAATAATGAGACGCTACTAAACAGCCCCAGTCGCCCCCACTCCTACCTTACCGCCCTCCCCTATTTTTACTATAACCGCTTAAATAGATACGCCCCCTCCCCCAAACCCCCAACAAAAAGGACCAATCTGCCACCCACTCATTCATCTCTTCACCTATACACCTACCTACCCCCAATCATATCTTTCTATCCGAACCACGCACACACATACACACGTACACATACGTATGCATGGACACACAAATATATATTTAACAGTTTTACTGTGTGTGTGTGTGTGTGTGTGTGTGTGTGTGTGTGTGTTTTGTATATTGACATATCTATATCTGTCTGTGTGACGGTCTGTCTATTTTTCTATCAGTCACTCTCACTTTCTGTGTGTGAATATATATATATATATATATATATATATATATATATATAAATGTAGAGACGCCTATAATAGGACATCTACTCGCTAGAAATAGCAGCAAAAATACTACATACCACAAAAGTTAGGGATAATTTCGAAAGGAAATGAAAAATAAAAACTTTTACCAATCTATATTCTGTACCATGGTTTCAAGTCTATTGACTGTTTTTTTAGTCTCGCTAGACCACTGGTGGTAAATAAAATTTCTAAAATTTTCTTTGCTACCCTATAATTTATTAATTATTAATTATTAATAATGATAAAATTCTCTATATATATATATTTAATTATATGTATTTATTCTATCCTAATAAATAATAATTCGGATAGAATAAATGGGTTAATAGAAACCAAGGTAGCAAAGATCACAAAATAACTATGGTGTAATTCCTGTTGGTGAGGCAGAAACTCCTTGATATTTTGGGTATTTGAGTATATTTAAAAATTTAAGGAATGGAGAAAACGCATGTTATAGCTGCATACTTTATTCCGACATATGTTTCGAAGAATTACAATTTATGTATAAATTGTAATTCTTCGAAACATATGTCGGAATAAAGTATGCAGCTATAACATGCGTTTTCTCCATTCCTTAAATTTATATATATATATATATATATATATATATATATATATATATATATATATATATATATAATACAAATAATAAATGAGTATATGCATATATACGTACACGTATGTACATACTTACATCTACCTGTATATATAGATGCATATCTGGGTACAGGACATTGCAAACAAAGCGTAGACAAAATGATAAACGAGTACAGAAAAAACAGGCCACATAGAGAACATCTCCTTCATCAGCTGCCATATATATATATATATATATATATATATATGGGAGAATGTACGAAAAAACAACAACAGACGAGGACAGGTGGTGTAAATAACAAAACGATGTATTAGTATGACGCTCAGGAATACGGAAAGTCTTTGACGTTTCGAGCTAGGCTCTTCAACAGAAAGAATACGGAGACAAGGAGAAAAACACGGAGAAAAAAAATTGAATAGTGTTCAGTCAACGGTCAATCATGTTTGTGTGTGTGTGTTTGTCCCACCACCATCGCTTGACAACCGATGCTGGTGTGTTTACGTCCCCGCAACTTAGCGGTTAGGCAAAAGATTCCGATAGAATAAGTACTAGGCTGACAAAGAATAAGTTCTGGGGTCGATTTGTTCGACTAAAGGCGGTGCTCCCCTATTTTTCTTATCTGAAGCGTAACAACTATACTGTACATTAGATAATGTAGCCCTAGATATACTATGCCTGAATGTTCCATTTGTGACACCAGCTTTGCGATTATGACAACTGGAACGTCTCTGATCAAGGGTGTAATGGATCGGGACTGGCCGAGGGCTAAAGAAAAGACAGAACATTAACGACAACAACACCAACGAACGGAGGTCAGAGGTGACGAAGGTCAGCTGCGATGTCAACACGTGATACAACGAGCCCGGGTACACTTCATCCACCCGTTTTGCACCCCCACCCACGGCGGGCGACTCGGTCGGGTGTTTTCCCTAATGCCTCGCTGTTTACAGCACTTCTCGTCAAATAAACATGATACCCGATACATGCCAACCGACTCGAGAATCCGACACCGTAATTCGAAACCGCGACCGTTGTCATCACCATTTTTTGTTTTTAGCTACTTCAGTTTCACCAACCGACGAAGCGGGCTCCTAAGTGGTCGATAGAAAATGCTAGAAATAGCAGCTAAGCTTCAGGTGAAATCATGCAGAATCCCTTGTTGGCTACTTCAGATGAAAGCAAAACCATGGCTCTGTGGTTAGGGAGCTCGCTTAGCAACCAAATGTTTCCGAGATCAGTCCCACTTTGTGGCATTATAGGTAAGTGTCTTTTAATATAGCTCCGGGCTGACCAAAGCCGTGTGAGTGGATTTGGTTGTAGGAAACTGTGCGGATTCTCGTCATAGTCGAGAGTACAGCTATCATGTATGTATGTATGTATGTATGTATGTATGTATACACACACGAGTGAGTACTGAAAACTTCTTGGCTTTGTGCAAAAGAAAATACAGGAGGATCAGTTAATTATGATTTCATTCAACATATAGGGGCAGGAGTGGCTGTTAACCACATGGTTCCGGGTTCAGTTCCACCGCGTGGCACCTTGGGCAAGTGTCTTCTACTATAGCCTCAGACCGACCAAAGCCTTGTGAGTGGATTTGGTAGACGAAAACTGAAAGAAGCCCGTCGTCTATATATATATATATACTCTTTTACTTGTTTCAATCATTTGACTGCGGCCATGCTGGAGCACCGCCTTTGGCCGAGCAAATCGACCCCAAGACTTATTCTTTGTAAGCCTAATACTTATTCTATCGGTCTCTTTTGCCGAACCGCTAAGTGACGGAGACATAAACACACCAGCATCGGTTGTCAAGCAATGCTAGGGGGACAAACACAGATACACAAACACACACAGATATACACATATACATTTGTATATATGTATATGTATATGTTTGTGTGTCTGTGTTTGTCCCCCCAACATCGCTTGACAACCGATACTGGTGAGTTTACGTTCCCGTAACTTAGCGGTTCGGCATGATAGACCGATAGAATTAGTACTAGGCTTATAAAGAATAAGTCCTGGGGTCGATTTGCTCGACTAAAGGCGGTGCTCCAGCAAGGCCACAGTCAAATGACTGAAAAAAAAAATAAAGAATATTGAATATTCCCCTCTCGTCCTTGAGTTTTTCTTGTCCCTGTTAAAGAACATCGGAAGGTCGGGCCTCCAGCTGGGCCTTTCACGAGACCCTTAAAGCTAGGAACTTTTCAGCACCACCTCTTATCCACACACATGTACACACACACACACACACTCACACACGGCGCCCATGATGGTGTATATCACGGCGACGTCCCTACGACACGCATCAACAGTTAATCTCTTAACCGACAGCAGTACCATAGCTACAACGACGACTTCCACCACCACCACCACCACCACCACTGCCGCCGCCACCTTCCGTTGGCTATCGCCATCCAACCGTGACGCTCACATACCATGAATTATTACATGCAATACAGTCATTAAACAACTGTAACCTTTTTATATTAGAATATCGCCAGATGTTGGTCACGTTAGCTTATGGGGTTTCTTGTCACACACACACACACACACACACACACACACACACACACACACACACACACACACACACATACACACACATTTATACATACAAACAGATATATAAGTGTATGAATGTACGTATACACAAATGCAGCTATATATATATATATATAAATATATATATATATATATATATATATATATATATATATATATATATATATATATATATAGACATATATATCGGCCATCATTATTATGATTGACCGTTGACTGAACACTATTCAATTTTTTTTCTCCGTGTTTTTCTCCTTGTCTCCGTATTCTTTCTGTTGAAGAGCGTAGCTCGAAACGTCAAAGACTTTCCGTATTCCCGAGCGTCATACTAATATATACTTTTGTTATTTACACCACCTGTCCTCGTCTGTTGTTATTATTTGTATATTCTCCCATATATATATACATACATACATACATATATATACATACATACATATATATGTGTGTGTGTGTGTGTGTGTGTGCATGCATACATTAATGTATACACAACTGTAACAAGAAATCAAACGCTGTTGATATATATATATATATATATATATAGCAATGTTAATTCTCTATATGAAGTATTAACAGTAACTGCACGATAAAGTGTCATCAGCTGTCGAACGCCGACGAAGGGAAATAACCCTGAAATCCGGATACGTTCGTGCTGCTGGCCGAGGTGAGAGGGATAACTCCCTTGGCAAACAGGACACAGTCGTGTGTC
>NC_142956.1:19485768-19501089 GCF_046866305.1 Octopus bimaculoides
CGTGTATGCGCGTGTGTGTGTGTGTGCGCATATGTATGTATGTGTCTGTGGGAAGGACTGTCTATATTTCTCCAACCGTCATTTAACAGTTAAGAGACAGAGAGACAGAGAGAGACAGACAGAGAGAATCGAACACGCACGTACATACACACAGAACCACACACACACACACACACACACACACACACACACACACACACACAGACAATTACACCCTCACACATACACATACACACATACACACGCATATAGGCGCAGGCACACACAGACATATCCACAGACGAATATACCTTAGACCAGTGACTTAATCTCGTGTCCACCAGTTCGTGGTATCCCTGTGATGGTGTGTGGATGTGTCTACGGCAAACCAGCTAGACTTTGGGGCTGTTTTTTTTACTATTTATACACTGCAACGTTGAACACCTTGGATTTAAATATATATATATACTACAGGTATGTATATATCTATGCGTATATTTATATTTATATAATTGTTGGGTTTATGTACATGTTTGTGTGTGGTCGTGTTTTTCTGTATTTGTGTGTGTGTGTGTGTGTGTAAGTGAATCTTTGTTTATATATGTATGTATGTATGTATATATATGTATATATATATATATATATATATATATATATATATATATATATATATATATATATATATGTATGTATGTATGTATATATATATATATATACATACATATATATACATATATATATTTACATGTATATATATATATATATAGATATATATATATACATATATATATATACATACATATATATATATATATATATATATATATATATATATATATATATATATATATGTATAAATGTATGTATATCATTTTATGTTATATTATGTGTATATATATATAAACAAAAGTATACGTATTTATGAAATATACTTGTGTGTATATATATATATATTTTTATATATATATATATATATATATACACATATATGCATACAAACATACACACATATACACACACTCACATACACACACAAATATATATATATATGTTGTCATTTATTATTGTCATTATTATCATCATCATATATACATATATATGTATGTATATGTGTGTGTGTAAATATATATATATATGTATCTATATATATATATATATATATATATATATATATATATATATATATATATATATATATATATAATTTCAGGGAAAATTTTGGATATTATATATATATATATATATATATATATATATATGCACACACATATAGGTATATATATACACACACACACACACTCATGTATATATGTATGTATATACATACGTACGCATGCCTAAATTCAGACCCGTCTCCAGACATTGGCGTCTGGGGGGAGGGGTGCTTCAGAATCTTCTGAATGGGTGCATTTTCGAAATTGGAGGGTGCACCACTGAGTAGTGAAAGGGCAGGGCCGTCCAGTGTACCCCCCGCCTCTTAGTATATTCAATTTTTCCTTTCATTCTTCTGGGCCCACGATGAATCTACGTTGTCAAATACTGGGGGGCCTGGTTCTTACTTTCTCTTTCGGAAAGGGTTGCGCTGCACTGTGTAAAGCACCATGTCTGTGGAGGGGGAGGGGAGGAGAGGAGAAGGGGGCGGCGTTCCCAGCATCCCTTTCTTCAGAAACGGAACTAGCTACAAACTGTTTGTGAATACAGGAACTTTGAATGCACAGTCCGGTTTATGTTATAACACGAAACATAAAGACGGGTATCTATCTATCTATCTATCTATCTATCTATCTATCTATCTATCTATCTATCTATCTACCTACCTACCTACCTACCTACCTACCTACCTACCTACCTATCTATCTATCTATCTATTTTATTTTCAAAATGTAACTACACGTGGACTGTTGACTATTCCCCCCCCCCCTTCTTCTTCCTTTTCTTTTGAACTTTCCTATGTCTCCTGTTTCCGAAGAAGAGCCTTTGCTCGAAACGTAAAACAATCACTCTTACTTTCCTTCTCTGAGCGTTTTATTAATACTTTGCATGAACCACGTGCTCGCGTTGTTGTTTGTTCTTGTTATTTTGTTTGTTTTCTCCGCTTTTTTTTATTAATTACCCCCCCACCCACCCCCACACACACATATGTATGTCGGCATGATTGATCGCTAAGTCCACAAGTTTTTTTAATTCTCTCTCTCTCTCTGTTTATTTTCTCGTGTACCTTCCTGGTGAAACGTGTACCCTTAACGTAGTTCTCAGGGACATTCAGCGTGACACAGAATGTGACAAGACTGGCCCTCTGAATTACATGTACTACTCATTTTTGCCAGCTGAGCGGACTGGAGCAGCGTAAACTAGAGTGTCTTGCTCAAGGACACAACGCGTCACCGGGAATCGAACTCACGACCTTACGATTGTGAGCCAAATGCCCTAACCACTAAGCCACGCACCTTCATACGCACACACAATACATGTATGTATATATATATATATATATATATATATATACACGTATGTATGTGTATGTGTGTGTGTCTATATATATATATATATATATATATATATATATATATATATATATATATATATATATATATGTATGTATGTATGTATGTATATGAGAGAGAGAGATAGATAGGCAGACAGATAGATTTGTGTATGTGTTTGTGTTAAAAGGCGCGTGGCCTAGTGGTTAACGTGCTCGGCTCAATATCACGTTGTCATTGGATCAATTTCTGGATCAAGTGACAGGTTCTTAAGTCATGTTGCTCGTGTCTATCTACCTCGTTGAACTTGAGTACAACCTAGGCGCTACTTGAGTTTCGCCAATCGTTGAGAGCAGCACGAGGGCAGTTATATTCCGTCTGCGACTACACAGGCACCCGAAACAGCTTGTAAAGGTACATGCTACGAAGACATAACCCTCTCTCAGGTGAGAGCTGGCTCTTCAAGCATACGATCACATAGATGATGATGATGATGATGATGATGGCAATCTCTTGTAGTTCGAGAACTACGGTTGTGGATACGGTGCCGAACCAGCATAGAGTTGAAGTGTTTTGCTGAAGAACAAAACAAGCCATTTACAAGCCCACGATACACACACACGCACACACATACACACACACACACACATATATATATATATATATATATATATATATATATATATATATATATATATATATATATATATATACTCTTTTACTTGTTTCAGTCATTTGACTGCGGCCATGCTGGAGCACAAACTTTAGTCGAGCAAATCGACCCCAGGACTTATTCTTTTGTAAGCCTAGTACTTATTCTATCGGTCCCTTGTGCTGAACCGCTAAGTGACGGGGACGTAAACACACCAGCATCGGTTGTCAAGCAATGCTAGGGAGGCAAACACACACACACACACACACACACACACACACACATATATATATATATACGACGGGCTTCTTTCAGTTTCCGTCTACCAAATCCACTCACAAGGCTTTGGTCGGCCCGAGGCTATAGTAGAAGACACTTGCCCAAGGTGCCACACAGTGGGACTGAACCCGGAACCATGTGGTTGGTAAGCAAGCTACTTACCACACAGCCACTCCTGCGCCTATATATATATATATATAAAACAAATAATAAATGAGTATATGCATATATACGTACAGGTGTGGGTATACCTACGTCTACCTGTATATATAGGTGCATATCTGGGTACAGGACATTGCAAACAAAACGTAGACAAAAAAATAATAACAACCAGAGCATATATATACATGCGTATAAGAAAGGAGCCTCGAGCCGACCAAAGTATTGTGAGTGAATTTGGTAGACGGAAACTGAAAGAAGCCTGTCGTATATATATATATATATATATATATGTGTGTGTGTGTGTGTGTGTGTGTGTGTGTGTGTGTGTGTGTGTGTGTGTCTGTGGCTGCATCATCATCATCATCATCATCATCACCATCTTCCTCATCATCGATAAGAACAGCAGCGAGTGACGCCCAACCAACACCGTTTACCCTTTACATCCGATCAACCACCCTCTCACAGTAACCCACGTACCCGTATTTCTGTATCAACTAGCCTACCCCCACCCCGATACCCACTCGCTCTCGTTCACGAAACAAATTGCGGCGACTCCACCACCACCACCAACAACAACATTACTTTCAACACTTTCAATGCTTTCGTTACGACTCTATTGGCCATCAATCCCCACCACAACCACATCCACCACCATTACAACCAGCATCCCCTCGGCACCACCACCACCACCACCACCACCACCCTACCTACCTGGTACAGGTGAACTGTTATTTGTTTTTTCCTCTCCCACGCTTTTTAGCTCAATATATAAATAATTTCCTTTCTACCCCCCCCCCCCCTCTCTCCCCCGCAACTTCCGTCCTCAACATCTCAACTACCACATACATCACCACTTTCACTTTCCCGCCAGCGAGCGATGAAGAGCTGCGTCCAGACAATTTGACCTGCTAGAAACAGTAGCTTGATCCCTCTCAAATCGTACTTGTACTGCCTTAGACAAATATATCAGGTAACGTTTGAGAGAACTCGACGCGATAGCAGCTAAATCGAACCCTATATGTATGTATGTAAGTATGTATGTATGTATGTATGTATGTATGTATGTATGTACGTATGTGGAGGCGCAATGGCCCAGTGGTTAGGGCAGCGGACTCGCGATCGTAGGATCGCGGTTTCGATTCCCAGACCGGGCGTTGTGAGTGTTTATTGAGCAAAAACACCTAAAAAGCCCCCACGAGGCTCCGGCAGAGGATGGTGGCGAACCCTGCTGTACTCTTCCACCACAACTTTCTCTCACTCTTACTCCCTGTTTCTGTTGTGCCTGTAATTCAAAGGGGTCAGCCTTGTCACACTCTGTGTCACGCTGAATATCCCCCGAGAACTACGTTAAGGGTACACGTGTCTGTGGAGTGCTCAGCCACTTGCACGTTAATCTCACGAGCACGCTGTTCCGTTGATCGGATCAACTGGAACCTTCGACGTCGTAAGCGACGGAGTGCCAACATGTACGTGTGTAAGTATGTATGCATGTATGTATGTATGTATGTATGTGTTGTGACGACGCCCCCAGGCGAAGAAGTAGGGTCTTCCCAGACATATGAATAGGTGTAGTCTGGCCGTGGTAGAGATGTTGAGTAGCAGTCGAGTAGCAGTTGTGTAGCGGTTGAGTAGAGATCATCTGAAGGCGCTAGATAGCAGTAGCTTTGAGACATAACAGTATGTATGTATGTACGTACGTATGTATCTATTCATTGTCCAATTTTATTTCAAGATCTCTTGCCAATAGAGAAAGAACCGGTTTCTGAACTAGATCCAAGGTCCCTTCATTGGAACTCCAACATCAACAACAGGGTATTTTTGTTTGTATGCATGCATGCATATATGAATGTATGTGTGTATGTCTGTCTGTCTGTCTGTCTGTATGTAAGTATGTTTGTATGTATGTATGTATATCTATCTATCTATTTATGTTTCTTTCTTTCTCTCTCTCTCTCTCTCACACACACACACGCACACTCTTGATATATATATATATATATATATATATATATATATATATATATATATATGTATATATGTAAGTATGTATGTATTTATGTATGTATGTGTCTGTCTGTCTGTCTATATATATGTGTGTGTGTGTGTGTGTGTCTGTATGTGTACGCACGTACAACATACGTTAGTGGGCACGAGCGTGGCTGAGATAAAACTCGAAACATAAAATGGCGTCTTTATGCCATTGTTGATAAAGTCAAGAAAGTTTATCAGTGAATCAAAACACAACCGCCATATTGAATGTCTGCCTGCCTGCTTGTCTGTCTGACACACACACACACACACAAAATAAACACATACACACACGCAAACTCACACAAACACACACATACGCACGAACACACACACGCACATATATATATATACACACATACACAAACACACACACACACGCACGCATATACACACAGAGGCAGACACACACACAAACATTCCCCACCAAACACACATACATACATGCACACACATGCGCACATACACACACGCATGCACGCATACACACACACACACACTCACACATATATCAACGTCACTTTTAGGCTGCGGCATTTGAACGAAACACAATGATAATGTTTATGGTATATATATATATATATATATATATATATGAAGGCTCTTTTATGGGATTACCTTAGGTTTCCCGTCCATAAAGGGTTTAGCTTTATGGCGTATCGTCAGGTTCCAAAAACCTGTTGGCCTAAGACCCCTTAAAAACATGGAGGAGGAAATGCCCTTTTCTTAAATCGTTCCATATTTTATGAGAAACCCGTGGTTTCCGTAAATATGCATAAGCGCGGCCTACTTAGTCAGCTATTTCACATAAACCACGTGGTCTCTGCAAAACACTCCGGCCACACACACACACACACACACACACACACACACACACACACACACACACATACAATGAAAAAAAGATGACGAAGAAAACTTTTGAATACATCTTCAATTATAAGTTACAAATTCTTCCGTAACCTCCTACATTTGCAACGCCAGTTTACGCGAAAATTCTAGAACAAAAATTACGTAATATTTGCGGTTTTATGCATTGGAGAGGCCTTCCTGAGACTTGCACCAAAAGTGTGTATTTACACACCAAACTGACCTTAGCCATTTACTCTTTCTCTCTACATATATATACAGTAATGCCTCCCCGGGCGAAATACCTAGCAGTATTACGTCTGTCTTTACGTTCTGAGTTCAAATTCCGCCGAGGTCGACTTTGCCTTTAATCTTTTCGGGGTCGATAAATTAAGTACCAGTTGCGTACCGGGTCGATCTAATCGACTGGCCCCCTTCCCCAGATATTTCGGGTCTTGTGCCTAGAGTATAAAAGGATATACTCTTTACTCTTTTACTTGTTTCAGTCATTTGACTGCAGCCATGCTGGAGCACCGCCTTTAGCCGAATCAAATCGACCCCCAGGACTTATTCTTTGTAAGCCTAGTACTTATACTATCGGTCTCTTTTTGCTGAACCGCTAAGTTACGGGGACGTAAACACACCAGCATCAATTGTCAAGCGAAGTTGGGGGGACAAACACAGACACACCAACATATACACACACATACATACACACACATACATATACACACATACATATACACATACTCACATACACACTTCCCACACATGCACATACATGAACTCATACATATACCCGACACCCATCCGCACGCGCACCTGGTCTTGCGTTCACCAGACCGTGTAACCCGATTGATATACACCCGGTCTAAACGCCCACCACTAGGAAGTCACACCGCCTCAACATCATCGCCACCGTCACCACCATCACGATTACTACACTAAAACCACCACCACCACAACCACAACCACCACCACAATATATATATATATATATATATATATATATATATATATATATATATATATGTATATATATGCATATATGTATATTTATGTATATATATATATATATATATATATATATATATATATATATATATATACACACATACACACGAACACAGAGGGTGTGATGGTCGCCATTATATATTTTTAATTTCACGCATGTGCATTGTTTGTTTATGATTTTGTCGACTACACAGTATGGTAGGGTCAGTTGGGTACCGCCTGTGAGAAAAACAGCACCACGATGCAATTCACTCTGCCAGAAATTTTGGATACGACATGCTCTACTGCTTGGCATTCGTACTGGAAGCTCCAATACGAACATTTCACACACACACACATATATATATATACGACAGGCTTCTTTCAGTTTCCGTCTACCAAACCCACTCACAAGGCTTTGGTCGGCCCGAGGCTATAGTAGAAGACACTTGCCTAAGGTGCCACGCAGTGGGACTGAACCCGAAACCATGTGATTGGTAAGCAAGCTACTTACCACACAGCCACTTATATCTATATACATATAACACGTTCACACACACACTTACATACACACACACACACATATCTATATATACAATACGCACACGCGCGTACCATTGTGACATACACAAGCACCTCTCTCAGAATTAGTTGTCATTCATAAAAATTCCACTCACATAGGACAGCCCCCCCCCTCCACCCACACCTTCTCTCACTCTCTCTCTCTCTCTCTCACGTAGTGTCCGGGGTTACTCGGTGCATTGGCGAAAGGCGTTAAAAGCTTGTTATCTGGTGTTGTGTTTTGTGATTAGAGAGAGAAGCTTGTGCAAATATATACACATAGTTGTGTTTGGTGGGTGAGGGTAGAGCTGGTAGTGGTGGTGGCGGTGGTGGTTGGTAGTGGTGGCGGCGGTGGTGGTGGTGGTGGTAGTGGTGATGATGGTGGTGATTGTGGTGGTGATGATGGTAGTGGTGGCGGTGGTGGTAGTTGGTAGTGGTGGTGGTGGTGGTGGTGGTGGTGGTGGTAGTGGTGGTAGTAGTGGTGGTGGTTGGTAGTGGTGGCGGTGGTGGTAGTGGTGGTGGTGGTAGTGGTGGTGGTGGCGGTGATGGTAGTGGTGGTGGTGATGGTGGTGCCTCTGCCGCCATCACCACCACCGCCGCCGCCGCGGTCACCAAAACTGCTTTAGAATCCACCTTCTTTGTTCTCGACTCGAATCATTTGCTATTATTCACGGTGCCTACAAGTTAACTTAAAACGTGTGTATTTTACGAGGAGCCGTTTTACGAGATCCTGGGTTTCATTTTCCGAGCACAAGATCCAAACTTCGAACGGAATGCAAAAGTTTCCACTACCATAACAAATTATTCTGCGTGTTACCGAGAAATTTATAGAGCAAAAAAAAAAAAAGCTTCTAAGCAAATGACTAGACTTTTTTTAAAAAAAGATATCTACAAGACCGTCTACGGGTGCTTGTGAATCGACAAACACGTCCACAAGTGATGATGTACGCGGGTCTAGTGTGACTAAAAGTGATTCAGAAAACGATTTTAATGATAATATTTTTTTATTATAAATGATCTTCACATTCTTTTTACTCCACATAAAATATTCTTCGCCTTCTACCGTTGGGTTATTGCCAATAATTTATGAGAATTATAAATTTTATGGGTAAAATATTCTTCAGAAAACGAATTACGATTTATAACATTGCTACAGTAAGAAATTATTGTCCTGGTTTAGGAGTTTTCGCTTTACGAGCGGTCACAGGGAACAACTCGTATATCGAGGCAATACTGTACCTGCTTTTGACCCACCTTGTATATTAGAGAGGGATAGGAACACCCAGATACATAGAGAGAGACAAACACACAGACGTATACGTCATTCAAACCGTCGTTTCATATTGATGGTGTGTGTGAACATGCTAAGCAAACCAAGTATTTTCATCAGTTTATTTGTGTATTTAAGACTTAATCAGCTAATCCGTTTAATCTTTTAATCTTGTTCACAAAAAACAAAACAAAAAAAAAACAGCAAAGAAAACACAAGAGCAGATGTTTAGTCACAGCGTGGCTTAAATGGTCGAGTGGAGGTACTGGCTGAAGAGAGCTGAAGAGAGCTGAAGACAGACAGACGTTTTCCTTCTTGGCCAAGCCCCACCCTACGGTCAACGTTTTTCAAATTTCAAAGTGAGGGTGGAGTGGGGGGGGGGGCTGCTTTCTCTCTCCCCAAACCCCACCCAGGTAAATTGTGTAAGAAGGTGGCTTGGTTGTGTGGTGAATAGCTTGCTTTCCTTTCCAGCCACATGGTTCCGGGTTCGGTTCCACGGTCGGACACCTTGAGCAAGTGTCTTCTACGGAAGTTCCAGGCTAACGAAAGAATTGTGGAACGGAACTGGTCGACGGAAACCGAAAGAAGCCTGTCGCATATACATATGCGTGCGTGCGTGTGTGTGTGTGTAAGCCGTGTGTGTAAGAGTGGGTATATTAATCGAAGTGTACAATATCATATATCCATACATCCAGTACAATATATCCGTTATGGAATGAAATATGGCGACTGCTCAGAGCAGCAGCCATATTTCATTCCGTAACGACTACCTCTGAAGGCCACAAGGTGATATAATCGGACTGTTACCTAACACTCCGTTGAAGCCCTGGTGCGAAACCAAACAGTAAGATCGGCCTTAAGGGATATATAATACTCTACACTTTGATTAATATATATATAGGGAGAATTCACAAAAAAAAAAAAAATAGACGAAGACAGGTGGTGTAGAAAACAAACAGATGTATTAGTATAACGCTCGGGAATCGAAAAAGCCTTTAACGCTCTTCCACAGAAAGGAACACAGAAAGAAACAAGGAGAGAAAATACACACACACACACACATATATATATATATATATATATATATATATATATATATATATATATATATATATACATATATACATCAACTTTTTTAGACAGAATTCTGTAAAATGTAAGAGAAAGAAACCCAGCTGTTTCTTGCAATACATACCAATACATACATCTAAAGAAACATTTCCCCAGGGGCCTTGAAAATATCACTGTGGATCCGCAATTTAATATTTTATTGCATCGACCCCGCGAAAATCTTATATGGGTCCTCAGGGGCCATTTGTAATCTTGATTGAGAGCCACTGGTGTAGCCAAAAGAATTTCTACTGAGTTCTAGATCCAAGACATTTAGTAAACGCTGCCGGTGAGCTGGGTGGCGCGTTATCTCTGCGGTTCCTTGGGCGCCCTCGAAGACATCCTGCATCAGGAAGATCGCATCGTTGTCATCCCAGCTCTGACCATCATAGTCACATAGTGTATCTTGGACTACATTATCTTAATGTACAGTATAGTAGTTAGCATTAGTGGCTATAGCTGTTGTTGTTTAACCCCAGGTCAGGCCTGATCAAGGCAGACCTATGATCAAAGATGTTCCACCAGTGATCATTCCCATCTTTTATTCAGGCATAGTGTATCTTGGACTACATTATCTAATGTATAGTATAGCAGTTAGTATTTGTGGCTATAGTTGTTGTTTTTGTTTAACCCCAGGTCAGGCCTGATCCAGGCAGACTTATGATCAAAGATGTTCCAGCCGTGGCCACCCCATCTTTTATTCAGGCACAGTGTATCTAGGACTACATTATCTAATGTACAGTATAGTAATTTAGCCCCAGGCCAATGATGTTCTATACATACACGCATACATACATGCATACATACATACATATATACACACATACATAGATGCATGCATACATACATACATACATACGTAGATGCGTACATACATACATATATATATACACACATACCTACATACATTCATACATACATAGATGCATACATATATATATACACACATACCTACATACATTCATACATACATACATACATACATAGATGCATACATATATATATACACACATACCTACATACATTCATAGATGCATACATACGTATGCACACACACACAGGAGCACGAACATATGCATTTTTACATACACACACACACATTCACATACACACACACTCACACACATACACACTCCCTCTCTCATTCTCTCTCTTCCTCTCTCCCTCTACGGCTCAGGAAGTATAAAACAACCAGCTCAGGAAGTTTATTTAAATAAACGGTGACGGGACGGAACGGGAGAGGTGGGTAGCCATAGTAAAACATTACGCATTGTTTGAAAATAAAACTGGAAGAGAGCAGACGACAGTTTATCTGCCGCCATTGGCATTCAACTGTCATCGAAACAAGCTAAATCTCGGTAGTATGGTGTCATAAATATTCATTTTATACACACTAACCTCACCCAGACCTCTTTCTAAATTGACTCGCTCCCTTGTTTGAGTTATTTCAGTTTATTGTTCCAAAAAAATCTTCGTAACACTTCCTGTTCTTGGCTGTTTGTCGGACGAATCGGCCATTAAACTATTGTTGCTTCCGTCACCACGGAGTTGTTACTGCTGTTGTTGTTGATCTTGTTCTTGTATGTATTTTCGGCGAAGAAAGGATGGACTATTGGGGTGGGATAGCGTTCTATCTATCTATCCATCTATCTTTTACTCTTTTACTAGTTTCAGTCGTTTGACTGTGGCCATGCTGGAGCACCGCCTTTAGTCGAGCAAATCGACCCCAGGACTTATTCTTTAGAAGCCCAGTCCTTATTCTATCGGTCTCTTTTGCCGAACCGCTAAGTTACGGGGACATAAACACACCAGCATTGGTTGTCAAGCGATGTTGGGGGACAAACACAGACACACAAATACATACATATATATATATATATATATATATATATATATATATACATATATACGACGGGCTTCTTTCAGTTTCCGTCTACTAAATCCACTCACAAGGCTTTGGTCGGCCCGAGGCTATAGTAGAAGACACTTGCCCAAGATGCCACGCAGTGGGACTGAACCCGGGACCATGTGGTTGGTAAGCAAGCTACTTTACCACACAGCCACTCCTACGCCTATCTATCTATCTATCTATCTATGTATCATCATTATTATTATTATTATTATTATTATTATTATTATTATTATTATTTCGTACTAAAATCTGCTTTCTTTCTTTATTTTACCACCAGGATGCGCTCTGATCCGGATATGTTGAGTTCGAAGCTTGCTGGATTCCTTCTTCTTCTTCTTCTCTGTGTGGTATGTGTTGCCGGCAGCGGGAGCAGTAGTTTCAGTGATTACAATCTATTGCGAAAAAGTCCTCATGAAAAGAGTGTCGTCACAAAACGGCCTAAATTTCCCATAGTGCCTTCTGACTCACTTCCTGTCAACCTGAACGAGAAACCCGACAAAAAACACGATCCGAGGGCTGAAAACCTAAAACCGGAGATTTTACGCAAACTACTCGGACGGTTTTTCATCGAGGAATTCATGTCCGTCAAACGACCGAACGAAAGTATAACAAAGCCTAACGGGACCCTCGCCTTGCGCTTTCAGAGGGGTTACCCTGTAGGGAGACGGCCCCCATTTCTAGCTCGATTCGGGCGCATTAATCTCAAAGATGAAACCGGGAGACGTTTCCGGCAGTTGGATTTGAACGTTGAGACAGAAGCGAAGAGAAAAGTGGCTAAGTTTATCCGGACTTACACATATTGTCCCGTCATATATACATGGAAGGACCTGGGTATACGCTTCTGGCCCCGCTGGATCAAAGAAGGCCAGTGTCACCAGCGGGGACGGTCGTGTTCTTTACCGCCGGGCATGCGCTGTAAACCTAGCTATTCACAAACTATTATTCTACTTCGTTTCCATTGTTGGCCCGATGCTAAAATCTGTAACTGGATTCATGCCCAGTATCCTATAATTAGTGCCTGTAAATGTAAATGTTAATTAGCTAATCAATAAAACAAAAACAAACATTAAAATGAACGGAGAAAAAGTAAAGATCGAACACATATTAACCTCTTCCCATCATACTCAACACCCCACGTTGTTATACACTGATGATAACAACGCAGCATCAGTCTTCACGCTTCATCCTTCCTCTTTCAACAAGTTTACAGTTGAACCTAAGACATTACTGATATTTAGAATACACTGGCCAAACTGGACAGAGTTTAGCAATTGTATTCATCGAAATTCACCACTGACTAAAATTTGTTGACCTAAATTCACCCCTGATCAAAATATGTTAACCTAAATTCACCCCTGGTTAAAATGTCCTGATCAAACTTCGCAGAGGGTTAAAATATATTGGCCTAAATTTACCATTGGTTAAAGCGTGTTGACTTAAAATTCACCCTTGGTTAAAATATTTTGACCTAAATTTACCCCTGGTTAAAATATTCTGACCTAAATTCACTCCTGGTTAAAACATTTTAACTTAAATTCATTCCTGGTTAAAATATTGTGACCGAAATTCACCCCTGGTTAAAATATTTTGATTGAAATTCACCCCTGGTTAAAAGATTTTAACTTATATTCATTCCTGGTTAAAATTTTGTGACCTAAATTCACCCCTGGTTAAAATATTTTGACCTAAACTCACACCTGGTTAAATTATGTTGACCCAAATTCACCCCTGGTTGTATTCTAATGTTAATACTTCACGAACACACTTTTACCCCTTTCTTTTTCAATTCATTTACCCCAGTTTAGCATCTGTAAAAAATTCAACTATGTATTGGTAACTCTACAAAATATGCACACACAATTTTCACCACTGGACTAAAATGTGTTGACCTAACATTACGACAGCTTAAAATTCGTTGACCAACAAATATAGCTGACTCCGGTATAATGACCTATTTTAATAAACACACTCCATATATTTATACTAAATATATCAAAATTTTTACTTAAGTTAACCATTGATTAAAATTATTTGGACCAGAATTGGCTAAAATGTGTTAGCCCAAGTTAACCCCTGGTTAAAATATGTATTGTCCTAAACTGACCACTGGTTAAAATGTGCAGTGAACAGACTCCACAGACATTTAAAATATATTGGCCTCAATTCACACAGGCTTAAATTTACCACTGCTAAAAATGTTGACCTAAATTTACCCCTGGTTAAATTACGTTGACCCAAATTCATTTCTGGTCGTATCTTAACTTTACCATTTTGTGAATAAACTTTAGACGCACTTTAAAAAAAAAAAACTCATTCATGAAAGTTTATTACCGGTAAAAACTCAATTACACATTGGTAACTACGGAATATGCTCACACTATTTTTAGCACTGGATTAAAATGTGCTGCCCCAGGTTAAAATTCGTTGATCCACATTTTCAGTTAACCCAATTGTACCAATGTTGGCATTCATTGACCTAATTTAATGACCACGCTTCATATATTTGTACCAAATATATAAAATTCATTGACCTAAGTTTACAACTGGTTCTGGTTCAAACTATTTGAGTTAGAATTACCATTGGTTGAAATGTGTTAGTCCATGCTTAAAATATATCCATCACTGGTTAACATTTCTTTGTTTAAATTCACCCTTGGTTAAAATGTGTTAATTTCAATTCACACAGGGTTAAATTTCACCCATGGTTAAAACATTGACAATAGATTTTTCTATACAACCATGCGATTGTATAGCGAGCCTTTGAACATGAAAGAAAATATGATTGCCCTAAATAGAAAACAGAATTGACCCCTAAGCCATTTGCGATAAAGGAGAAAAATATGACCCCTTTTTTTATGTATCAAGGACAACTGAATAAAACTACACTCCAGCATTGCATGACACAGAGGGACAAAGTTTGGCTCTGGTAATCAACAATCACACCTATAAATGTTTGTAAAGCAGTGGTCAGTGATAAAAGACGAAAGATAAAAGACTGTAATGGTCAATGATTAAGGTGTTGTGATTAAAATCAATAATTATT
>NC_142956.1:19504089-19531589 GCF_046866305.1 Octopus bimaculoides
GGTCGGCCCGAGGCTATAGTAGAAGACACTTGCCCAAGATGCCACGCAGTGGGACTGAACCCAGGACCATGTGGTTGGTAAGCAAGCTACTTACCACACAGCCACTCCTGCGCCTATGATAACTATTTTAAACTATTTTAAACTAAAACGGCTACTGGTTGTTGTTGGCACTCCGTCGCTTACGACGTCGAAGGTTCCAGTTGATCCGATCAACAGAACAGCCTGCTAGTGAAATTAACATGCAAGTGGCTGAGCACTCCACAGTCACGTGTACCCTTAACGTAGTTCTCGGGGGATATTCAGCGTGACACAGTGTGACAAGGCTGACCCTTTGAATTACAGGCACAACAGAAACAGGAAGTAAGAGTGAGAGAAAGTTGTGGTGGAAGAGTACAGCAGGGTTCGCCACCATCCCCTGCCGGAGCCTCGTGGAGCTTTTTAGGTGTTTTTCGCTCAATAAACACTCACAACGCCCGGTCTGGGAATCGAAACCACGATCCTATGACTGCAAGTCCGCTGCCCTAACCACTGGGCCATTGCGCCTCCACACTGCTACTGGTATATTTGTGCTTTTAAACACAGTGTGTGCGGACAAAAGAGATGTTATTCATGGATGAGTGCTGCAGTTCATTTGTCTTCCTGTGATGTATCTGCTTTGAGTATGATACACAGATGGCTATCGTAATGTCTTACCTCAGTAAATGTTCTGTCGTTTGTTCGGGCATGTAGGCTAGCAGGAAGGATATGGCTCGCATCGTCTGCTGTTTTATTTGCGTTTGTTCCGACATCAGTCCCTTCCGGATGATTTCGGGGAGATATTGCATCTAGCAAACATCACCATCATCATCATCATTATCATCGTCATCATCGTTGTCGTCATCATCATCACCACCACCACGATTGTCATTAGTGTTGTCATCACCATCATCATCATCATCATTGTCGTCGTCATCACCATTATCATCAACATCATCATCGTTGTCATCATCATGACCATCATCATCATCATCATCACCATCACCACGATTGTCATCATCATCATCATCGTCGTCATCATCATGACCATCATCATCATCATCATCATCAGCATTGCCAACGGCACCAGCATCAGTAGCAAGCAACATTACCATCATAGTTATTTATTGTCATCATCATCATCATCATCATCATTATCATCATCAGCAACATCAGAAAAACAATAAAATAAAAAAAACAAAATAAAAGAAAATCATGTGTATACAATGGAGAATTAGAGAGACACAGAAAGAACAACGTATTCCTATACAAACACACACACATTTATGTGCTTGTGTGTGTGTGTGTGTGTGTATACATATATTCTTTTTACTCTTTTACTTGTTTCAGTCTTTTGACTGCGGCCATGCTGGAGCACCGCCGTTTAGTCGAGCAAATCGACCCCAGGACTTATTTCTTTGGAAGCCTAGTACTTGTTCTATCGGTCTCTTTTGCCGAACAGCTAAGTTACGGGGACATAAACACACCAGCATCGGTTGTCAAGCGATGTTGGGGGGACAAACACAGACACACAAACATCTACACAAACACACATATATATATACACATACATATATACGACAGGCTTCTTTCAGTTTCTGTCTACCAAATCCACTCACAAGGCTTTGGCCGGCCCGAGTTTATAGTAAAAGACACTTGCCCAAGGTGCCACGCAGTGGGACTGAACCCGGAACCGTGTGGTTGGTAAGCAAGCTACTTAACACACAGCCACTCCTGCGCTTACATATATACTCTTTTACTTGTTTCAGTTATTTGACTATGGCCATGCTGGAGCACCGCCTTTAGTTGAGCAAATCAACCCCAGGTCTTATTCTTTGGAAGCCTAGTACTTATTCTATCGGTCTCTTTTGCTGAACCACTAAGTTACATGGACGTAAACACACCAGCATCGGTTGTCAAGCCATGTTGGGGGGACAAACACAGACACACAAACATCTACACACACATACATATATATACACATACATATATACGACGGGCTTCTTTCAGTTTCCGTCTACCAAATCCACTCACAAGGCTTTGGCCGGCCCGAGTTTATAGTAGAAGACACTTGCCCAAGGTGCCACGCAGTGGGACTGAACTCGGAACCATGTGGTTGGTAAGCAAACTACTTACCACACAGCCACTCCTATATATATATATATATATATATATATATATATATATATATATATATATATATATATATATATATACACACACACACATATATATATATACATATATACGACGGGCTTCTTTCAGTTTCCGTCTACCAAATCGACTCACAAGGCTTTGGTCGGCCCGAGGCTATAGTAGAAGACACTTGCCCAAGGTGCCATGCAGTGGGACTGAACCCGGAACCGTGTGGTTGGTAAGCAAACTACTTACCACACAGCCACTCCTATATATATATCTATATATATATATATATATATATATATATATATATATATATATATACACACACACACACATATATATATACATATATACGACGGGCATCTTTCAGTTTCCGTCTACCAAATCCACTCACAAGGCTTTGGTCGGCCTGAGGCTATAGTAGAAGACACTTGCCCAAGGTGCCACGCAGTGGGACTGAACCCGGAACCATGTGGTTGGTAAGCAAGCTACTTGCCACACAGCCACTCGACGATGATACATAGAATCAAAATATAGAATCGAGTTGAATGAAGTAATCTATGCAAGAACGTTCAGAAATAGAAAATCGAGAAATAACAGCTAAGTGGTGGTTTTCAGTCATGTGGCATAGAGAAATAGATGGACACAGCAATGACGTAAATGACTCTAAGTCTAATTGCCTAAGAAGCAAAGTGCAGGGTTAGCAAGCTGTTTTTAGTAATGGAACATTAGACATTCTCGAAACTTCCAAGAGAAACGCTAAGCTTCTTGAATAATTACGAATTACCTCTCGTGACACAGAAACTTAGTTAAAGGGAGGTTACTCTTGCAAGACTGATCATTCAACTATGCAGCTACAGACAATTACAGGAGCATTCGTTTGTGTGACTTGCGGGGTATTTAGCTGTTATTTTTAGCACATCTCATTACTACTTGATACCTTCCTTGGTCTCAATAGAATTGTTGTGGTATTCTGCTTGAAGCAGCCCACGAATCCATGAAGATGAAGATGATAATCCCGACGTCCATAGATACTATTCTATTCAGACTGACAAACAAGGAGAGTATGAGGTGGTTGTGAGATGTGCTAAAAATAATAGCTAAATACCCCTTAAATCACACAAAATTTGTTTTTTGAGGAATTTTTTTTTTCATAATTGTATGAATTCCCAAGTGTAGAACAGAAATTTGGAGAAATTCTCTGAAGATTCCAGAAAATAAAAAAATTTACGAGGGGTTAGAAGGGATACTTAAAACAGAATTCCAAAATAATTTTATTCACATGGAGAAGCTATCAAGTCGTTGTGAGATGTGCTAAAAACAACAGCTAAATACCCCTTAAATCACACAAAACAATTTGTTTTTTGAGGTTTTTTTTTTTCATAATTGTATGAATTCTCATGTGTAGAACAGAAATTTGCAAATATTTTCTAAGATTCCATAAAATAAAAAAATTACAAAGGGTTACAAGGGATACTTGAAACAGAATTCTACCCATAATTTTATTCACACGAAATGGCTATCAAGTGGTTGTGAGATGTGCTAAAAACAACAGCTAAATACCCCCTTAAATCAAACAAAATGATTTGTTTTTTGAGGTTTTTTTTTTTCATAATTGTATGAATTCCCAAGAGTAGAACAGAAATTTGCAAATATTTTCTGAAAATTCCAGAAAATAAAAAATTTACGATGGTTTATAAGAGATACTTAAAACAGAATTCTACCCATAATTTTATTCACATATCAAGTGGTTGTGAGATGTGCTGAAAATAATAGCTAAATACCCCTTAAATCACACAAAACAATTTGTTTTTTGAGGGGTTTTTTTTTCATAATTTTTTTTCATATTTTTTTTGAGGTTTCTTTTACATAATTTTTTCATAATTCATGTGTAGAACAGAAATTTGTAAATATTTTCTGAAAATTCCATAAAATAAAAAAATTACAAAGGGTTACAAGGGATACTTGAAACAGAATTCTACTCATAATTTTATTCACACGAAGCTATCAAGTGGTTGTGAGTTGTGCTAAAAACAACAGCTAAATACCCCTTAAATCACACAAAACAATTTGTTTTTTGAGGGTTTTTTTTTCATAATTTTTTTCATAATTTTTTCATAATTTTTTTTTCTTAATTTTTTCATAATTTTTTTTAGCTTTTTTTTCTTAATTTTTTCATAATTCATGTGTAGAACAGAAATTTGTGAATATTTTCTGAAAATTCCCAAAAATAAAAAAAGCAGAATTCTACTAAATAGACAACAAAAAAGCCGAACTTACCAATGTGGGTGTGTTCAGTTTGAATTTGGAAAAATTGGCGATTCCTCGTTGAATGTTTAGAAGGGTCTCAGTGTCAAGGTCGTCACGGTGGAGCAAGGAACAAAGGGTCTTTTGTAGGTTGGAGAGACAGACCTGTGAAGACAGAAGGGACGGATGAGAAGAGGAAGAGAAAAAAGGGAGAGAGAGAGAGAGGGGGTAGGAGAGGAGGAAGACGAGGAGAAGGAAGAGGTGGAATTAATGTGTGATGATGGTGAAGGTGATATCGACAAAGACAACGACAACAGCAAGAACAACAAATGTAGCATGCATTGCTATAATCACCACCACCCTACCAACACCACAACCCCCGCCACAATCATTGCCACCACTCTCACCTCTACCATTGCAATCACCACAACCACCGCCAACACCTCGATCAGTGCCACCACCACTATCACTACAACAACCAGTTACCACCACCACTACTACCACCAACAACAAAATCACCACCCCAACCACTACCAGTACCACAACCACCACCACCACCACCACAACGACCACCACTACCACTACCACCACCATCACCAACACCACAACCACCACCACTATGATAACGAAGACCACCTCAACTACCACCACCACCACCACCACCACCACCATGATAACAAGATAACCATTAGATAACGATGTCTCAAAGGTTACTAATTAACCAACTCATTTTTCTTCTCATCACACACACATTCTTTTATTCTTTTACTTATATCAGTCATTTGACTGCGGCCATGCTGGAGCACCGCCTTTAGTCGAGCAAATCGACCCCGGGACTTATTCTTTGGAAGCCTAGTACTTAGTCTCTTTTTGCCGAACTGCTAAGTTACGGGGATGTAAACACACCAGCATCGGTTGTCAAGCGATGTTAGGGGGACAAACACAGACATACAAACACATACACACACACACACATATATATATATATATACATATATACGACGGATTTCTTTCAGTTTCCGTCTACCAAATCCACTCACAAGGCTTTGGTCGGCCCGAGGCTATAGTAGAAGACACTTGCCCAAGGTGCCACGCAGTGGAACTGAACCCAGAACCATGTGATTGGTAAGCAAGCTACTTACCACACAGCCACTCCTGCACCTATATATATATATATATATATATATATATATATATATATATATATATAGATATGCAGGGCAGGGAATCATCAATTAGTAATAAAATTAATAATTAACAATTCTGCCGCTATCAATCTGGAGTAATAATTTGTAGTTTTGAAATCAGTAGTTCTTTGACTGCTATTTCTGAATTCTCAGTATGTTGGAGAAGCAGGTTACTGTCAATCCCTATATATTTATGATTATATATATATATATATATATATATATATATATATATATAAAATATATATAAACTATATAGTTTTAGGGAAAAGAACCAAGTTTCAAGAACTCATCGATGAAAATCCATCACATATAGAAAAATTAATAATTAAAAGCACAATAAATGAGTATAATATAAAGTAAAGTAAATATCATAAGATAAATATAATATAATAAATATAATATATATATAAATATATATATATACAATATTTTCATCTGCACTGGTTTCAGTTAGTTTATCTGTGATAATGGCAACCATGGAAACAACAACAACAACAACAACAACAACAGTCTGGTACGAACCGTGTCTGACGAACAAACGGCCAGATTTGCTACCAAAGAGGTGGCCATGGTCAAAACTTCCTGTTGCCAAGCGCTGCCCTTTAGCAGGGAATTGATGTTCTGCCCGCATGCCATGTCTTTCTGAAAGAAGACAACAATAACAACGACAACAACAACAGTAATGATAATGATAAGAAGTTAATTAACGAGAAAGAAAAATAGCAACAAAGGGAAAAATTAATAAAAGAAAAATCCAAAAACTGAAACAAACAAAAAAGAGGGGAATTATAATAATGGTTTCAAATATTGGCACAAGGCCAGCAAGTTTAGGGGAGGGGATGAGGTGATTATATGGTACTTGTTTTATTGACCCTGGATGGGATGAAAGGTAAAGTTGACCTCGGCAGGATTTGAACTCAAAACATAAAGACGGAAGAAATGCTGCTGCTAAGCACTTAGGGGGCTACAGTCAAGGGGCTGACAGTTGAGGGACTGGCAGTCAAGGGGCTGACAATTAAGGGCTAACAGTCGAGGGGCTGACAGTTGAGGGGCTGACTGTTAAGGGCTGACAGTTAAGGGGCTGGTAGTCAATGGCCCCATGCAAAATGTTGGGAAGCAGTAGGCAATTGTGGATCTCTCTTGAGTATTATATAGGGATTAAGTTTTGTTGAGGGCTGAAGATGCAGCATTGGAGACGAGTAATCTACAAAAAAAAAAGATTCAGTGATGGCGAAACCTAGGTGTTTGTTGTGGCAGAAATAGGGGCCAATGATGACTCCCTACCACGAACCCTTAACTGGCACTACGTTAGCTTAGATGACAAGGGTTTCAGTTGATCTGATCACTGGAACAGCCTGCTCGTGAAATTAACATGCAAGTGGCTGAGTACTCCATAGACCCGCTTAACCTTTGTGTAGTTCTCAAGGAGATTCAGCGTGACACAGAATGTGATAAGGCTGGCTCCTTTTTGCCAGCCGAGGGGAGAGGCAGAGCAAGAAATAATGCGTCACCGGGAATTGAACTCACGACCTTACAGTCATGAGCCGAATGCCCCCTAACCACTAAGCCCTTAAGCCAACTCATAAAGGCAATAATTTTGAGACAAGAAACAACGAAATGAAGACAGAGAAGGAGTGGATGCTGTGAAGCCATGTTACCTGGATGAGTTGGTGTCGGCACCAGTTGTTGCTCGCGGATATGAAGGTGAGTATTTTCACAGCAGCAGATTGCATCTGGAAGTAACGAGGGGCGAGAGAACAGGTGAGAAATGTGTGTGGACGGGGCGGTGGGGTGAGTGGTGCGTGGGGGATAGGGGGTGAGGAAGGAGGGGGGGAGAGAGAGAATAATATAGTGACGGTTGTTGTTACTGGTGTTGTTGGGTTAGAGAAGGAGGTCGACCTCATATTGGAGTCCCTTATTTCTGTGTGTGACGCTAGCATACACACACACACGTATGTATATATATACATACATATGTATATATATATATATATATATATATATGCATAAATATATATATATATGTGTATATATATATATATATATATATATATATATATACACATATATATATATATACATACACATAAATACATACGTCATCATCATCATCATCGTTTAACGTCCGCTTTCCATGCTAGCATGGGTTGGACGACTTGGCTGAGGACTGGTGAAACCGGATGGCAACACCAGGCTCCAATCTAAATTTGGCAGAGTTTCTACAGCTGGATGCCCTTCCTAACGCCAACCACTCAGAGAGTGTAGTTTATATATATATATATACACACACACACACACATATATGTATATATATATATATATATATATATATATATATATATATACACACACACATACATATACACACACATACATATACACACACATATATATATATATATTTGGCACTCCGTCAGTTACAACGTCGAGGGTTCCAGTTGATCCGATCAACAGAACAGCTTGCTCATGAAATTAACGTGCAAGTGGCTGAGCACTCCACAGACACGTGTACCCTTAACGTAGTTCTCGGGGATATTCGGCGTGACACAGTGTGACGAGGCTGACCCTTTGAATTACAGGCACAACAGCAACAGGAAGTAAGAGTGAGAGAAAGTTGTGGTGGAAGAGTACAGCAGGGTTCGCCACCATCCCCTGCCAGAGCCTCGTGGAGCTTTTAGGTGTTTTCGCTCAATAAACACTCACAACGCCCGGTCTGGGAATCGAAAGTGCGATCCTATGACCGCGAGTCCGCTGCCCTAACCACTGGGTCATTGCGCCTCCACTTATATATATATATTTACATATACATTAAAATACAAATATATACACATATATACATATACACATGCATACATACATATATGTATACATACATATATACACACATATCTAAAATCAAAGAAACATTACACAGAAAAATGAATTCTACAGATACTGACCTGAGGTTCGGTAGAATTTAGGAATAAGAAAATCTGAGGTAGGGCTTGAACCCTCTGACTGTCGACAATGATACTGTGAGTTTCTTTGTCCTTCGCTATAATACACAGTGTCTTCATGGCTACCAGTGAGACAGCGCCCCCTGCATGGCAGAGATTGAGGACCGGAAGTAAGGCGCCGTCTTGCAGGACTGTGGTTATTCATAAAGAGATGGGAAAAGAAAACATGAAGAGAAACGTATGAATAACAGAGAAATATTAAGATGGAGTGTATGTGTCACAGAACCGTCCCAACACTAGATCCTATATTTTAGATCTCACCTTAAAAATCCCACAACTGTTTCAATTACATTAACACACACACACATCATCATCATCGTTTAACGTCCACTTTCCATGCTAGCATGAGTTGGATGATTTGACTGAGGACTGGTGAAACCAGATGGCTACACCAGGCTCCAATCTAATTTGGCAGAGTTTCTACAGCTGGATGCCCTTCCTAACGCCAACCACTCCGAGAGTGTAGTGGGTGCTTTTACGTGTCATCGGCACGAAGGCCAGTCAGGCGGTGCTGGCAACGGCCACGCTTGAATGGTGTATTTTATGTGCCACCCGCACAAGAGCCAGTCCAGGGGCACTGGCAACGATCTCGCTCGAAAGTCCTTACACATGCCGTGGGCACAAGTGCCAGAAAGGTGACGCTGGGCACAGGTGCCATCCTGATTTCGCTTTCGCTTGCCCCAGTAAGTCTTCGCAAGCTGAGTTTCGTGTCCAATGAGGGAGGCGACGTTGGCATGGGTGCCAGATGTCGAATTTAACTCGATTTCGATTTCACTTGCCTCATATATATATATATATATATATATATATATATGAGAGATTTTGGTATTCAGAAGACCCAAAAGGCAGGTAAGGCTATCTAAGTAGTCCTAGATACACTGTGTCTGAATAAAAAATGGGAAGGTCACAGCTGGAACATCTCTGATCATAGGTCTGTCTGGATCAGGACTGACCTGGAGGTGGGGGGGGGGGTTAAAACTTGACTTACCTTTTGTTATTAATCCTGGTGTTTTACAGAATATATGAATAGCACTGATGCCATCTGCTGAGATATTACCATATTTTGAAGACTTCTCCAAGATACTGTGGGAATTGGTAAAAAGACAATAAAAGCATGTTTATAATAATAATAATAATAATAATAATAATAATAATAATAATAAATATATCCATTCGAACAACAAAGAAACAGTGTTGGGTCAAAAAGTCAACTCTGAACAAACAGACCCGTCCCCTATTGTCCCGTCCCCTATTGTCACTGTCAATGCCTTAATGACCAGCCAAACCTCACACTGGATTGGAGCAATTTTGGGGGAGGGGATGAGTCGATTACATTGACCCCAGTACGCAACTGGTACTTGTTTTATTGACCCTGAAAGGATAAAAAGGCAAAGTCGACCTCAACGGAATTTGAACTCAGAACGTAGCGATGTGTGAAATACCTCTAAGCATTTCATCCAGCATGCTACCGATTCTGCCAGCCCACCACCTCTTTTACTCTTTTACTTATTTCAGTCATTTGACTGCGGCCATGCTGGAGCACCGCCTTTTTAGTCAAGAAAATCAGCCCCCAGGAATTATTCTTTGTAAGCCTTATTCTATCCGTCTCTTTTTGCTGAACCGCTAAGTGACAGGAATGTAAACACACCACCATCAGTTGTCAAGCGATGGTGGGGGGACAAACACAGACACACAAACATATTATATATATATATATATACATATATACGACAGGCTTCTTTCAGTTTCCATCTACCAAATCCACTCACAAGGCTTTAGTCGGCCCAAGGCTATAGTAGAAAACACTTGCCCAAGGTGCCACGCAGTGGGACTGAACCTGGAACCATGTGGTTGGTAAGCAAAGGTGGTACTCACTGTGAAATAGCTTTGACTGCCCCACTTTGTATCAGGGTGTTGTGTAGTGTTTGGTGCATACTCAGAGAATGAAGTCCTTGCATGACGCCTTCCTGGAACAATAAAATGGAACAGACTGTGAAATTAGATCTCACGGTAAAACAGCTTGGATTGAAATACAGACTGAGGAAATGAGAGATGACGACAACAATGATGACGACAACAATGACAAAGATCACAACGATGACGAGGATGAGCATGCTGATGATGACGACAATGATGACAATGATGATGATGATTTGAAACAGTCTTTGCCTAGTGCATTATCCTATCAAAAGATTTGAACTCATGACATCCAGGACCATACTAAATCCTGCAAGGCATTTTTACCTCTTTTACCAACGCTCCACCGATTCTGCTAATCCTTCCCCCCCCCTCAGCCCCCCCCCCCCCAGCCGTTTGTATTTATTATTGATCTCTGAGAATTGTCACGGATGAGAGAATGTATTTCATGTGAAATGAAGTGGAACAAATCTGACCTGGATTTCTGCTTCATCGACCGTCGCCAATGCAACTAGGGCTTGCACTCCTCCGACTTCGACGACCTTTCAATAGAAGAGACAACACACACATAAGATAATTAGATCAGTTAAGGTGACAATACACACACACACACACACACACAAACACACTCAAATATACAGGCATAGACAGACACTTATCTATTTATTTACTTATCTATCCAGCTGTCCATCTCAATCTATTTATCCTTCCATCCATCTAACAAAAAATGAAAAATAAAAAGTTGGCCCCCACCTTTGGCACCATTGCTGTGTCTCTGGAGAATTCCGCCAATTGTTTCGCAGCAACAATCCGGAAGTTCTGGAACAAAAGAAAATGGGGGAATCATCATCATCATCATCATCATCACCATGAGCAATTCCATCATCATCATGAACATTAACAGTAGTATTATCATCATCAATAACATTGCAAGCACCACTACTGCTACTACTACTACTACTACCACCACCACTGTTATCACTACCATCCATATCACCAGTCACACCACCACCCCTCATACTACAGCCACTACCATTAACACCACCACCACCACTGCCATCACCATCATAATCTCTCATGCACTTAGCACCACAACATCCACATGGTTCCGGGTTCAGTCCCACTGCGTGGCACCTTGGGCAAGTGTCTTCTGCTATAGCCTCAAGCCGACCAAAGCCTTGTGAGTGGATTTGGTAGATGGAAACTGAAAGAAGCCCGTCGTATATATGTATATATATGTGGCTGTGTGGTAAGTAGCTTGCTTACCAACCACATGGTCCCGGGTTCAGTCCCACTGCGTGGCACCTTGGGCAAACACACACGCACACACACAAGCACGCCAACCACTCCCAGAGTGTAGTGGGTGCTTTTTATGTGCCACCGGCATGAGGGCCAGTCAGGCGGTACTGGCAACGGCCACACTCAAATGGTGTTTTTCACATGCCACCAGCACTGGAGCGAGACCGCTGCTCTGGCAGTGATCCCGCTTGGAATACGACGGATTTCTTTCAGTTTCCGTCTACCAAATCCACTCACAAGGCTTTGGTCAGCCCGAGGCTATAGTAGAAGACACTTGCCCAAAGTTCCACGCAGTGGGACTGAACCTGGAACCACTCCTGCATAGAATGTAAAGAATATTTTGTGCAAAAGAAAAAGAATGCCAAAGATTATTTATGATAAAAACTATGTTTATATGTAAGGGAAATACCTCGATATACAAGTTAACTTGTTCCCAGAGATTGCTTGTAAAGTGAAAATTCGTAAAGCAGAGCAATAATTTCCCATAGTAGTAATGTTATAAATTGTAATTCGTTCCCAGAAAAATGTATTGGGAGTTGTTTCATTCAACTAAAACCCTTCAAGGTTGTGCTCCAGCATGGCTGTTGTCTAACAAATGACATAAGCAAACGAAAAGAATAAAAAGACTCTACCAGGTCCCCCATTATAAAAATTCCATAAGCAGGGTTTGAACTTACGATGCTGGACGACCGTGCCTTGGCCACTAAATCTGCCACTGGATAACAGGTGGAACATACTTTCTCTTGTTTCTCAAGACCCAGCTGGGGCAAAAAGATCTGTAAATAGAAACAACAGAAACATATATATATATATATATATATATATATATATATATATATACACACACAACTTCATTATACATACATGCACACACTTTGCTCCCACCTCTCTCCTGCTCTCTTCCACTCTCTCTCTCTCTCTCTCTCTCTCTCCTTCTCCTGCATTTCCCTCAGGTTGGGTAACCACGTATTTCCTTTGTGGCACCACACCTGTTTCTGTCTTCATTCCTTATCTCTCTCTCTCTCTCTTTCTCTCCAGCCAGGTAACCTTGTACCTCCTCTACATCATGAGGATGACAGTGACGACGATGATGATGATGACGACGACGACGATGATGACAATGATGATGATGACGATGATGATGTTGATGATGATGACGATAATATCTGTGGTAAGTTTATATGTATATATATATGTGGCTGTGTGGTAAGTAGCTTGCTTACCAACCACATGGTCCCGGGTTCAGTCCCACTGCGTGGCACCTTGGGCAAGTGTCTTCTACTATAGCCTCGGGCCGACCAAAGCCTTGTGAGTGGATTTGGTAGACGGAAACTGAAAGAAGCCCGTCGTATATATGTATATATATGTATGTATATATATGTGTGTGTGTGTGTGTGTGTCTGTGTTTGTCCCCCCAGCTTCGCTTGACAACCGATGCTGGTGTGTTTACGTCCCCGTAACTTAGCGGTTCGGCAAAAAGAGAACGATAGAATAAGTACTAGGCTTCCAAAAGAATAAGTCCCGGGGTCGATTTGCTCGACTATAAAGGCGGTGCCCCAGCATGGCCGCAGTCAAAAAAGACTGAAACAAGTAAAAGAGTAAAAGAGTAAAAGAGAATATATATACATACATACACATGGTAATGATGATGATGATGACGACGATGACAACAACGATGACAGTGGTAACAATAGTAATAACGGCAAAAAACAATTGCCACGGCAACGATGTGTATTTGAACCCGTGTTGCTGACCTTGTTTTTACAGCAAGTTTTGCAGACAATCTTGCCGCACTGCCGGCAATGGTGTCTCCGGCGCACCTGGTTGAACCTCTCCCGACAAATGAAGCAACACTGGGCCTCTTCGTCCGGAATCCACCTGTGGGAGAGAGAGAGAGAGAGAAAGAGAGAGAGAGAGAAATATGAATATAACAACATATCCATATTACAGGGTGACAGCCAAAAGGGCTATTGTCTTCATCATGATGATGACGATGATGACGATGATGATGATGATGATGATGATGACAATGTGTTTGTCCTCCCCCCCACCCGCTCCAGCATCGCTTGACAACCGATGCTGGTGTCTTTACGTCCCCGTAACTTAGCGGTTCGGCAAGAGACCGATAGAAGGCGGCGGGCTGGCAAGAAACGTTAGCACGCCGAACGAAATGCTTAGCGGTGTTTCGTCTGCCGTTACGTTCTGAGTTCAAATTCCGCCGAGGTCGACTTTGCCTTTCATCCTTTCGGGGTCGATTAAATAAGTACCAGTTACGCGCTGGGGTCGATGTAATCGACTTAATCCCTTTGTCTGTCCTTGTTTGACCTTTCTATGTTTAGCCCCTTGTGGGCAATAAAGAAATAAGAGACCGATAGAATAAGTACTTGGCTTCCAAAGAATAAGTCCTAGGGTCGATTTACTCGACTAAAAGGCGGTGCTCCAGCATGGCCGCAGTCAAAAATGACTGAAACAAGTAAAAGAGTAATATATGTGTGTGTGTGTGTGTGTGTGTGTGTGTGTATGTGTGTATGTTTGTGTGTGTGTTTGTCCCACCATCATCGCTTGACTACCGATGCTGGTGTGTTTACGTCCCCGTAACCTAGCGGTTTGGCAAAACAGACCGATAGAATAAGTACCAGGCTTCCAAAGAATAAGTCCTGGGGTCGATTTGCTCGACTAAAGGCGGTGCTCCAGCATGGCCGCAGTCAAAAGACTGAAACAAGTAAAAGAGTAATATATGTGTGTGTGTGTGTGTGTGTGTATGTATGTTTGTGTGTCTGTGTTTGTCCCACTATCATCGCTTGACTACCGATGCTGGTGTGTTTAGGTCCCAGTGGCTTAGCGGTTCGGCAAAAGAGAGACCGATAGAATAAGTACCAGGCTTACAAAGAATAAGTCCTGGGGGTCGATTTGCTCGACTAAAGGCGGTGCTCCAGCATGGCAGCAGTCAACAAATGAGTGAAACAAGTAAAAGAGTATCATCTGAAGGGCTTTTGTAGGTAAGACATTAAATGCAGTTCAAAACAAACTTTATTTATTTACACAACGAACCAAGAACGATTTTTTGGGTGGAAAATTCCCCCCCACATGTAAGTCCAATGCCCCATTAACATTTATCAGTGAAACATTAACATGAAATAAATACATTATAGCCATAACAACTCTTATTTTCCTAAACACATGTAAAACTAAGAGAATGTCTTTCACCTCCATTACAGTGGGGGGGGGGGAAGAGAAACCCCCCCCCCAAAAAAAAAACATCCTGTAAAAGAAATAAACAAGGTTAGCTTAACTTACTTGGCTTTCCTAAGAACAAAGGAGGGCCATTGGTATGTCTCTACCGGTCCTATAACTTTGGCGGGACACACATTGCAGTTTTCTAGCCTAATCATTCCATCGATGCTGTCGTCTGCCATAGAAAATACACCCACTTCTTCTACGCCAGGTTCGTTTCTGATTCTATTTCTTGCTCAGACAAAGCTCTACGAACTAAAACATGGATGAAGTATATGAGCCTATATGTATGTTTACTATAAATAATGTAAAAGAGATATATATATGCCTGTGAGTATGTATATATGTGTGTATGTATTTATGTGTGTGTGGTGAGGAGGTGGTGGTGGTGGTGCGTGTATTAATGGTGTGCTTTATGTACACCCACTAAGTGTTTTTTGACTGTGATCTTGGCGGATTTGCTGCGTGATTTAGGACGGGTTATCGATAAATGGAGATACTTCTCTGATTAGGAAGTTTTGAAGTTCGACCAAAGAAGATGCTCTGCTGTAAACGAGATCAAAGTACAACGAGGCGCCTATGTGTAGATATGCGTGTGTGTGTCGGTGTATATATGTGTGTATATATATATATATATGTTATATATGTATGTATGCATATATGCGTGTCTGTGTCGGTGTCTGTGTGTGTGTGTATGTGTATATATATATATATATATATATATATATATATATATATGTGTGTGTGTGTGTGTGTGTGTGTGTGTGTGTGTGTGTGTGTGTGTGTTATATATGTATGTATGCATAGATGCGTGTCTGTGTGTGTGTGTGTGTGTGTGTTATATATGTATGTATGCATAGATGCGTGTCTGTGTGTGTGTGTGTGTGTGTGTTATATATGTATGTATGCATATATGCGTGTCTGTGTCTCTGTGTGTGTGTGTGTATATATATATATATATATATATGTATATACATACATACATATATTGCACATATGTTTATACGAATAAACATGTATATATGCACGTGTGTGAATGAATGTGTGCGTATATATGTGTGTATATATATATGTGTGTGTGTGTGTGTCTGTGTGTGTGTGTGTGTGTCTGTGTTTGTCCCCCCAACATCGCTTGACAAGCGATGCTGGTGTGTTTACGTCCCGGTAACTTAGCGGTTCGGCAAAAGGGAGTCCGATAGAATAAGTACTAGGCTTCCAAAGAATAAGTCCCGGGGTCGATTTGCTCGACTATAAAGGCGGTGCTCCAGCATGGCCGCAGTCAAAAGACTGAAACAAGTAAAAGAGTAATTTGCTTACCAGTCGCATGGCTCCTGGTTCAGATGTGTCTGGAAAGGCTCCGTAAGTCAGGGGGAAGAACCCAGTTTGTTGCGATTACCTCCCTTGGTCCACAAAATCCATCGTGTGTGTGTATGTGCGCCCGCATACATATACAGATTCTGTACGTCTGCGTGTGTGCCCTGATGAGATTCTGCGGTTGAGCATCTATTATTGTATTCGGAACCTTCATCAAGGGCCTCCAAGCAACTATGTTAGTAAAAAGGCTTGTTTATCTTTATTAGACTATATATCTTAAATTTGTTTACGGGAAGCAACGGCTTGGGTAATGGAAGGGTGAAACGATTTTTTTTCGTTTTCTGAAAAAGCAATATTTTCGACTTGCGATACTTTTGCATAATAGCAACGATATATATATATATATATATATATATATATATATACATACACACACACACACACACATATATATATATATATATATATACACACATATATATACACACACACATATATATATATACACACACACAGATATATATATATACACACATATACACATATATACACACACACATATATATACACACACATATATATAGACATATATATACACATACGTACATATATGTATATACACACACACACACACACAATAGCGCATGGCTCAGTGGTTAGAGCATTCGCCTCTCAATGATGAGGGAACGAGTTCGATTCCCAGACCAAGCTGTTCTTGAGCGAGACACTTTATTTCACGTTGCTCAGGTACACTTTGCCTTTGCTTTATATGCATGGGCGAGGAACTTTCTAGGTGCAATTCCATGGTCGTTCATGACCAAAAGAGTCCTTTACCTCTTTATATACACACAAATACTAGATATATATACATATAATATACATACACACACCATATCGTAAGCCAGTTTTTTTTTGTTAGCGACCGATTTCAACTCTTATGAACATGAATAAAACTCAAAGAAAAATCATATAAATACGTATTTATTAACGTGATTTTGGGATAGGATAAAAATAGTTTTACATTAAATTGAAGGAGTACTCAATACATTCAATAGAGTATAGCTTTATTATTTTTAACACGAATAGTATTAGTATATATATATATATATATATATATATATATACACACACAATGACTTTGGACTGTCCGATGATGGGTTTACTGACCAAAATATAATAGCAAACAAGAGTCCCCAGAGAGTGCAAACCCCTGCCAACGCAACACCAATATCCTCTCAACGATTAACCGGAGATGATTTTTAAAATAAGAATATCTGAAATAAAATCGGCTGCTCTCGCAAACGAGAACACTAAAAATGAACCCGATCGCTCTCAAACGGAAAAATAATCAATATACCTTGTCCGGTACCTGATCGATCCCAAAATCGAATCAGTGCAGGTCTGTTGTGAATTATTGTGGGATTGTTTTACTGTTGACGAAGAGGTGGGTGTTTCATTGTTTTGAAATTTTTGTTGAAACAATTTGTTACTTGTGGAAAAACTTTATTGGTCTGCTTTTTGAAAACTTTCTTCTTGTGTCTTGCCCCCGTGTGGGGAAGCTTGCATTATGGCAATCCCGAGTAAGAGGAAAGAAATGTCGAAAAGACATTCATAGAAACAAGTGAAGAAGAAGACTATATCCCACCGAGACCTTCGACTTCAAGAAGAAATATTGAACGCCGGCAGAACAAACACCTTTACCAGAAGAAAAAGCAGGCGAGGGGTGGAACACAGTAACCCACAAGAGGAAAATAAATCCACCCTCCCCTGCAAAGGAAAAGAAAAAAAGAACAAGTGACGAAAGACAAATTAAAAAACCTAGAAAGAAAGAGGAAGAAAACTGCTACATGGCGGTTCGCAGTTCGAATCGAGATCTAGCGAACCGGCTGACAGTAATGCATGCTGGAAAAATAAACAACTCTGAAATTAAGAACGGTTTTGACATCTTTAAGACTAATAGAAAAAACTATAAAATATTGGCTAACGAATTTCGTAAGGATGTAGGCCCTCCCAGATTGGACATTGCCGATAATCTATACCACGCCCTGGTGAATGTTTTTACCTTTCACCTTAAAAGGAAGGTGGGGTTGGAAAGGAGGTGCTTGTTAGAGCGTGTGGCACGGATTTTGAGAGGGAAAGGCTCTGCGTGAATACGTCAGAAAGATTACCAAGGTGTCGGTATTATAGACAGGGCTCGTGGGGTCGGAGCTTATCTGTTTTTAATGCCTCATTGCGTTATTTTTGTATATGTAAATTTTTTTTTGTGTGTTCCATTGTAAATTTTTAAACCCATACGATTGTATATGACCCCGTTCATATTGTGTTGTCCCCCCTTCTTTGTGCGCCTGTATGGGCAATAATAAAACCAAACATCCTTGAAGGTTTCATCGGAATCCATCCAGCGGTTCTTGAAATATCTTGTCCACGGACAAACAAACAAACACAACTGAAAACAATACCCCCGCCTTCACCAAGGCGGAGGTAACAATGAACTTATTGTATACAGGGCTCAGATATCCTAGAACACATAAGAAAACGTAACCAAAACTGCAAGAACGGTACATAGAATCTTTTCTGCTCTAAGCACAAAGCCCGAAATTTTGGAGAATGGAGCCAATCGAAAGGATAAAAGGCAAAGTCGATCTCGGCGGGATTTGAACTCAGAACGTAAAGACAACGTAACGACAGACAAAATACTGTGAGGAAGGGGAGGAATTTGTCCTATGCCACGAGGGGGGGATCATAGAAAAATGTTTGGACTGTCAGTGCGACAGAGAAAGAAACTACTCGGCCTGCACTGGCAGTTCAATTTGACCTGCGGAGGTCATAAATAGAAGGACCTTGTCAAAGGTCTAAACACTCGTTGACAAGATAGAATACGCCTCCCTCGCCGTTGACCAGGGCCTGTCAATTTAGAGTTGTCTGCAGGCAGCAGGCTATTTACTCGGGGGGGGGGGGGGGGCAGCGACGAGGGGGGATTAACTGTTATAGTTGAACTCTGCGATTTTTTTTGCCCTTGGTAGGGTAAAAACATAATATTGTCTTATTTTTGACTGCCTCAGTTTGTTTAAAATTTATAATTTTAAAAAGGAACGAAGTTTTAAGGAAGCAAGGTTCGGCAGGTGGCTTTGTCCTCTCCCATCTATACCATCATGTACACTATTCATCTCATCTCATTAATGTTTTTGTCCAGCCAGCGTCGCTTCTTGTAACTATGTTCAGCCCTAAGTGGCTAATGTAATGAAATAAAGAAGCTTGCTTACCAACCACATGGCTCCGGGTTCAGTACCACTGCGTGGCATCTTGGGCAAGTGTCTTCTACTATAACCTCGGGCCGACCAAAGCCTTGTGAGTGGATTTGGTAGACGGAAACTGAAAGAAGCCCGTCATATACATATATATATATATACACACACACACATATATATACACATATATATATATATGAAAGAAGGTTTGAAAATACACTTATTTTTTAAAAATATTTATTTACTTAACCGGTTTCACTTTTTTAGAAAAAGATTATCAAAAGTCTTTGAGAATAATAAAAAATGTTAAAAAAACAGTTTGAGTATTAAAATGCATATATACATTCTTTGATGATAAAATATATTTAAAGTATAAAGCTTTGTATGAACTTTGTAGTGTTACATACTGATTGTCACACATTCTCTGATATTAAGGTGAAATTGTTAAAAACTTAAAAACAGTGTATGAAAATACACATATGGAAAAATACATATACATATTCTTATACATATTCTTTGACAATTGAATAAAATTGAGGAGGAACTGACCTGGCCTTTTTCTCTTGTGTATATTGAGGGAATGTTTTACTGTCTTAAGAGACAGTGTGACTGGCTAGCTGGGGTGGGAGGGAAGAAGAGTTAAAGAAATTTTTTTTATTTTTGGTTGGTCTGTGACAGTCTGTCATGGTTCACTGGTTTTTGGGACTGGTTTTGTGCACATCTCTATGTGTGTGTGTGTATATATGTGTGTGTTTGTGTCCGTGTGTGTGTGTGTGGGTGTGTGTGTGCCGTTTTTATTGGTCCCAGAGTTTGTGGAATGTGTATATGAGTGTGTGTTTGAGTGTTTTTTGTGTCGGTGGGGATATATATATATATATATATATATGTTTGTGTGTGTGTGTGTGTGTGTGTTTGTCCCCCTAGCATTGCTTTACAACCGATGCTGGTGTGTTTATGTCCGTCACTTAGCAGTTCAGTAAAAAAGACCGATAGAATAAGTACTAGGCTTACAAAAAATAAGTCCAGGGGGTCGATTTGCTCGACTAAAGGCGGTGCTCCAGCATGGCTGCAGTCAAATGACTGAAACAAGTAAAAGAGTGGAGTTCTATGAAGTGAGGGGTATTGAACGAGCGTGGTTTTAAAACTGTGGTCCCTAATAAGATGTTTCAAATGCAAAATATATTTTCACGAAGATATGGGATGGTGATGCAGCATTGTAGGACCTGTATTTTAAAAAAATATTAAACGATTTAGCTTTAAAAATATATCTCCTTTCTGATCTTCCTGTTGTAAAATAGATGTATTTTCTTTCGATACAAATTAGAATGTTTAGTGGTCAGAAATTCACAAAGTGTGCGTCTTGGAGAAAATTTAATATTGTTTGGGCAGTGATTAAGATGTGAAAATATGTCGAGTGTTAAAAAAATGTCCCTAGCGAGGGCTTTCAATTGTGAAATGTTTAGATTTTATTTCGCAACACGTTAAAAGGTTTCTGTTAAGAAATTCAAAGTATGTCTTAGGGAAATTTTAATATTGTCTTGATAGTGATTAAAATGAGTGTGTAAAAAGATATGACCCTTTCGAGATCTTTCGATTGTAAAATACAAGTATTTTCTTTCGATACAAATTTAAATGTTTCTTGTGAGAAATTCGTGAAGGTACGAGTCTTTGAAGAAATTTAATATTGTTTGAACAGTGTTTCAGATGTAAATATCTGTTGAGGCTGTTAAAAAAATGTCCTCACCGAAGTTTTTCAAATGTAAAACGTTTTCTTTGGCAACGAGTTAAAATGCTTTCTGGTGAGAAATTCGCGAAGGTACGTGTCTGGGGAAAATTCAATAGTTTGGGAAGTGTTTAAGATGTGAATAACATCGGACGACTGTTTAAAAAAAAAAAAAAAAAAAAAAAAAAAAAAAAAAAAAAAAAAAGGTCTCCAGCAAGGTCTTTCACTTGTTAAATATTTGTGTTTTCCTTCGTTACAAGTTAAAATGTTTCTTGTGAGAAATTCACGAAGGCATGCGTCTCGGAGAAAATGCAGTGAACAGAGAAAAGAAGTGAACAATATTGGACGAGTATGGTAAAAAAAAAAAAGTTCGCTTTGAGATCTTTCTATTGTAGAGAATACTTGTATTTTCTTTCGATACGAATTAAAATGTGACTGCTGAAAAATTCACGAAGATATGCGTCTTTAGGTAAATGCAGCTGTGTTTAAAGTGAACAATATTGAACGAGTATGTAAAAAAATAGTCCTTTTCGAGACCTTTCTATTGTCAAAATATTTTTCTTTCGCTACGAGTTAAAATGTTTCTGGTGAGAATTTTGAGAAAATATGGTATTGTGACGGCTGTGTTTAAGTGAATAATATTTGACGAGTGTGTTAAAAAATGTCCCATGCGACGTCTTTCACCGTAAAATACCAATATTTTCTTTTGTTATAAACAAAAATGTTCCTGGTAATAAATTCACGAAGGTGGGTGTCGATTGTTAATAACAGCATTGTACGAACTGTGTTTGAGAAGTGAATATTTGATGAAGGTCTTTAAAAATATTGTCATCTGCGAAGTTTTTCAATTCCAAGATATATTTTCTTCCGCTCTGAATTAAAATGTTCAAAGGTTAGAAAATTCACGAATGTTTTATGTACAACGTTCATTGATATTTTATTTTAGGTTTCCGTAAGAATTGTCTCACACAGAGAAAGTCAACCACGTATATCAAATTTCTTCGTCTTCACTTGGCCACAGTTTATTTTATAAACGACACTCGAAGGTAAAAGACCCGCGATGACAATGAAACCGTTAATCCTTCTATTCCAATTTTCGTGCATTTCTCCCACCGTTTCCTGGTTGTCTGGCATTGAATTGGTTTCTAGTGTACATCTGTCTCATCCGCAGCGACATATCAGAATGATTTCGTTTCGTACTTACGTTGATATGGTATTTGACGAGAATTATTAAATGGAGAGGCGTCGTTATTTAATTCAAGAAATAACTGAGATGACGAAGAATTATTTAAATGCATTCAGTTGTTGTTATTTGGCAGAAGTGAATAATATCTGACGAATATATTTAAAAAAACGTCTGAAATATTTTTCAAATGTAAAATACAATACTTGTAATTCATAGCAGCGTTTCGGGACGATAATATTGGACAAAAAAAAATCGTTGAAAGATAAAAAAAAAAAAGATCCCCCTATCTCTACTGAAAGTCTTTCAATGCTTGAAAAAATATAGGTTTTCATTTCTCCCCGCGTCTTTTTATTACAAAAGATTTTCTCGTACGAAATTCAGAGTTTTATGTGGTTTTGTCTATCGAGATTCGATTTAACATTCAATAGAATGAGTGTAACACAGATAGATATTGTTACCATCAATCTATCTTGTCATTAAGCCACACACACACAGTGAACCGGAATTAGATATGTGCAAAAGTATCAAGATGGTCACCGTCGTTATTTTATTAACTTAGCATTCGACGGTGAAGAACTGCGAGTGTAATGAAACCGGAAGTATTTCTTGAACTTGTGCCTTTTTTGCAATTTATTCGGTTCTTGCTGAGTTCCCGTGTTGTCTGACAATGGTCGGGGTTCTGGCGGACATTTGCCCTCCAAACTCGGAACGGAATGGTTCTGTTTAGCATTGTTATAGAGAGAAACCAGCCTGGCTAATGCGTTCGCCATATTAACACCGTCTTCCGCAATAATTCACGGTTGTTCTGTGTATTCTTCCCTTACATATCACATGACGAGGTCACGTGAACTGCCAGCCGTCCAATTAAATTCTCGTTATGAAAACATTCCAAAATTGCGCTTTTATCGCCAATGAAATTTATTAAGACGGATTAAGATAGGCCAGTAGAAGACATCCGATATTTTTTCTAGTCTAGGCACAAGGCCCGAAATTTTTGGAGAGAGGGCCAGTTGCGTACTGGGGTCGATCTAATCGACTGGGCCCCTCCACCAAAATTTCGGGCCTTGTGCTTAGAGTAGAAAAGAATATATTTTTGCCTATCTCAGTCGGTAAAGCAACAGGTATTTTTACATTAAATGCTGTTAAGAAGACATCCCGATATTGCCGTTTGAATAAAGTATTATTCTAGAAGGATCCGGCAGAAAAGCTTCTTGTCAAGACTTCTTTATCCCTTCAGGGGTCGTCGATAAAATAAAGTACCAGTGAAGTACTGGAATCATTCCGAGCGTTATGCTTTTACTCTTTTATGCGTTTCATCTCAAACTCTGCGGCCATGCTGGGGCACCACCAGTAAAGAGTTGCCATGAGGCAACCACCGAGAATCGAACCCGGTGTCTCTCAAATACTGGCTGAGCACTCTATACATTTTATCAGTCCCACTGCGTGGCATCTTGGGCAAGTGTCTTCTACTATAGTTATGGATTTGAAAGCAAACTTCTTATTTCTTTATTGCCCACAAGGGGCTAAACATAGAGGAGACAAACAAGGAAAGAAAAAGGGATTAAGTCGATTATATCGATCCCCAGTGCGTAACTGGTACTTATTTAATCGACCCCGAAAGGATGAAAGGCAAAGTCGACCTCGGCGGAATTCGAACGGCAGACGAAATACCACTCAGCATTTCGCCCGGCGTGCTAACGTTTCTGCAAACTTCTTACCACACAACTGGGAGGAGGAAACCCACCCCACCCCACCAAAAGAAAGAAAAAAAAAACTCAACGCATTCTGCGAAATATTTTGACTTTGTGTTTCCAACGCTTCGCTGGTTCCTCTTTGCTCTGTTTCCTATTTAGGTCGGGGGTCAGAATGGCAACAATTTGGAAGTGCCTTTCAAAAGAAAATTATGTATTTCAGTCTACTAAGATTACAACCACCACCACCGCCACCACCACCACCACCACCACCATTACCACCACCACCATCACCACCACCACCACCACCACCACCACCTAAAGAGCAGGTGAAATAATGTATGCTTAATTGACAAAAGGAAAATGACCATCCCTAAATATAATATCTATTTCAACACGATTTCATGTCAGGAATCTTACACAACTCCACAAAGGCCATGCACTCTATCTTCTGTATAAAATCCAATGGTCGATCAATAAAAAAAGATAGGTTTGTCTATCAAATGTATTGCTTATTCATTCATGTTGTTTTGAATTAATCATGATTTATCCCATAGCTTTGAGATTTCAGTTATCTGATTATTTTTAGGTGTGAAACTTGATCGGTTTTTTTTTTTAACGTAAAGCGGGTGGAATATTTGGACTGGATATAACCAGTCTAATCTTTTCACATTCAGAATGCTCTCTCAAATTATTAATTCACATTGTTTTGAATTAATCATGGATTATCTCATAGTATTGTGGAAGAATCCTGACCATCCCTCAAGTGAATAAAAGTGGACTGACGCACAGCAATAAAATAAAGAACTGCAGGCAGTTCACTGTGAGCCGTTGACCCTGTCGGTGCTGGTGCCACATAAAAAAAAGCACCCAGTACACTCTGTAGAGTGGTTGGTGTTAGGAAGGGCATCCAGCTATAGAAACCAAGCCGGGACAAGATAATTGGAGACTGGTGCGGTTCCTGGCCTTGTCAGTTCCTGCCAAACCATCCAACCCATGCCAGAATGGAGAATGGACGTAAAATGATGATAATGACGACGATGATGATGATGATGATGATGTTGATGATGATGATGTTGGTGATGATGTTGATGATGATGATGTTGGTGATGATGATGATGATGATGATGATGATGATGATGATGACGGCAGCGACGACGACGACGATGATGACATATAATTTCTCAATTGAAAAATGAAACTGCGAGCCGCTTGCACGTCTCGTGTTTCACACTGTTGTAAAATTCAAACAATCGCCGAAAACTCAACAAAAAAGAAAAAAAGAAAAAAAACTGCCCCTCATTTATCAAAGTCAGATATCGGCGTAAGTTACCCAAGAGGAAATAAAAATGACATTTTTGCTGGGTAATGAGGACTCATTATACGTAAGTAATATTATATATATATATGCAGCACAGAATTTTGTCAGTGAACAGGTCGGGGTCTCAAAGCGACGAAAATATTTTGACAAATTAAATTTAAATGTTGAAGTGAATCTAACGAATTTTGTGTGTTATTTTAAATGGCTTATAAACACCTTCCACGCTGCAATTATATATATATATATATATATATATATATATGTTGTTGTACTTGGGGACGGTCATATTGCCAGTTTAGCCAATAAAAACACACGCACTGTATATTTGGTGTTAATTTGCTTCAGCTTTATATTACATTAATCCTATTTCGGCGAGAGTTCTTTCATCACACTTCTGTGACCTCATCAGTGGTCCTTTGTTTCCTTCTTTCTTATGTGTGTCTCACCTTGCTAACTATCAGCCATTTTGTATTTTGTATTCCTATTGTATGTGTCTACGCATGCGTATCCTTTAATATATATTTGACAGGAATGGCAACAAAAGAAAGAAAGAGACCTCGATATTATGCAAATAGAGGAATCTATCTGTAAAAATATGTGACACTTATTCAGTGGCCATGATAAAACTCTGAGTTTCGGATGCCAGGGTGGGGTCTCCAGCCCACCATCTCTTCAGTTATCCAGCCATTGGGCTGGACCCCCCACCCTGGCATCCGAAACTCGGAGTTTTATCATGGCCACTGAATAAGTGTCACATATTTTTACAGATATATATATATATATATATATATATATATATATATATATATATATATATATAGTGAAACTACCTCCCGCCATTAGATACAAACTACTATCGCCATTACATACAATCTTCTCATTTAAATATAAATAAATGCGAGCGTAGTAGAGAACCCATTCCTTGTCCATCACGTGACTGATCATTATTCGAATCGGCAACTTCTTCGAACCTTTCCCACCAGAACGCAAACTGACCAATCACGGCCCCTAATAAGGTCACGTGATAGAGTAAAATTCTAAAGGCATTTGGAGCCCTCTTAACGCTATATATAGATCAACTCATACACAATAATTTGTCTCGGTCCAGTTTCTCTTTGAGAACTGTTCCGTGTACCACACGACAGCAGCAGCAGCCAGCGACCACTTCAGCAGCTTCGTCCAGCCACGATGACCTCCGCCGTCGCCACATCAGCAACAAGAGTCTACTACTACTATCCAGCATCATCATCATGACCAACACGATTAATACCAAACAGCCTCTACACTACCAGCGTCAACACGAATTACTATGTACACCAAACCAAACCTCGGCGGCACATCTCTCTCTTCGATTCTGTTAGGTGACTCAGCTTCACCACGGTAAATAAACAGACAAGAGTTCTTAAACAGACAAGAAATTCTCAGCCAGCGATGAACATCTGTATAACAAGAATCAAGGCCCTGGCATCGAAGCCAAAACACAACTAGTGATAAGCTCTGCCACACTCATCCCCCTCACTTTCACATACAGAACTTTTCCTATAGTGTACTAACGAACTGGTATAGTTGTCCACGTGTTATTGACTCTCTTTCTATCTGCTGTAATATTTCACATACACATACATACTTTTCTTTGTACGACGGCCTGTCTTTGATTATGTTCTTATATGTCGCATTCACACTCTCACACAGACATACATCTTTAACGCTACAATAAATATATCTGTTATTCATCTAATACGGTTGTGGTCTTTCATTACTGGTCATCTATGTTATCGTCGCATAACATATCATGTATATCATCTTTGATATATATTTGTATGTTCGACCGTGTGACACGTGTAAATAAAAGGAGTCCTCTGTTTTTCCATTCGTCACCATTTCTCCTTTTATGAGTTCGCACGGTCGTCCCTTAAAATTGGTGACCCCCGACGTTGATTCGTTCACGCAGCCCTTCTGATCTGTACAGCCAACGCG
>NC_142956.1:19534406-19536906 GCF_046866305.1 Octopus bimaculoides
GGATGCCCTTCCTAACGCCAACCACAAATATATATAATATATATATATATATATATATATATATATATATATATATATATATATATATATATATATATGCACATATACATATATACAATATATACTGTCATCTATATGTATAAAAATGAGAATGTGTGTCTGTCTGTCTGTGTGAATCCCTAAAACTCGAGAACTATGCAACCAATTTCATTCAAATTTTACAGATGCCTTACTTAGGGTTCCAGTTGTGTTTTAGTCAAAAAGAATTTTAACTTCTTGCAGAGTTCGAGCCCACAGCAACATAATATCTCCTCCACTATTTAAGTATTACGTGTCAAAAGTGAAACAAAAACACTCATGTCAAATACTTTCACTTTAAAAATGAAACTATTCTACTAACTGAAACAATCACATTTCGATACTGTAATGACAGATACTTTCAGAGAGAGAGAGAAAGAGAGAGAAAGAGAGAGAAAGAGATGTATATGTATACATATACATGTATATGTACACGTATATGCATATATATATATATATATATATATATATATATATATATATATAGATAGATATAGATATAGATATAGATATAGATATAGATCTATATGCATACATGTATATGTATACACATGTGTAGATGTATATATATATATATATATATATATATATATATATATATAGATGTACATGTAATAAGAGAGAAAGAGAGATGTATATGTATACATATAGATGTATATGTACACGTTATTCCATTAACTGAAACAATCACATTTCGATACTGTAATGACAGATACTTTCAGAGAGAGAGAAAGAGAGAAAGAGAGAAAGAGAGAAAGAGAGAGAAAGAGATGTATATGTGCACGTATATGCATAGATATATATATATAGATATAGATCTATATGCATACATGTATATGTATACACATGTGTAGATGTATATATATATATATAGATGTACATGTAATATGTACACATATATATACATATATATACATGCATACAGATATCTATACATATATACACCCATCACACACAAACACATGTACACAAACACACACATTAGTCATTTGTTTTCTTATCCAAAACTACGTCAAAAGTACTGAACGGATCTTTATGAAATTTGGAAATTATATTCTATGTATAACGGCCATAACTCCCATGAAAATTCATATATTTTTGATGTTGATGAAGTTTTAACCCGAACATAACAGATGAGCATTATTTGTAATTCAACGGTACAACAGTGTAAGACTACCCTTTCAGATATACTTACATTGGGATTTCTGCAATGTGGTGCATAAATTGTCAAGTAAATGAGACGCATCTTTGCCTCCACTGATTCACTTGCAAAGTGTTGAGTAAAATTATTTCGTTGCAGACCTCCTTTGGGTCTTTTTATTATCACTACGACACACATAGTCCCCAGTTGGTAACATTGATTTCAAGGCCCTCCTAGATGAGAGACTGGCATTCCACTTAATGTTTATGTTCCATGCTGGCATGGATTGGAGAGTTATTAATGTAGAAATATGGTATCGTAGCTACTAACAGTTGAGTGTTGCGTAGTCTAGACGGCGTTTTTAGATTTCATTATTCTCTTTAACCCGAGCAAAGCCGGGTATTTCTGCTAGTATACAATAAATATTTGTACATACAGGGGCACAGGGGTGACTCTGTGGTAAGAAGCTTTCATTCTTTCTTGAGTATTCATCTTCATTCATGAATGTCCATGTCCAGCCCGTAGCTTTTTATGATTGTTTGTTTTTGTTTGTCCCCTCTATGTAACGCCGTATGGCGAATTTTTATGAAATAAAGAAGCTTGCTTTCCAACCACACGGTTCCAGGTTCAGTCCCACTGCGTGGCACCTTGTGGAAGTGTCTTCTAGTATAGCCTCGGGTCGACCAAAGCCTTGTGAGTGGATTTGGTAGACGGAAACTGAAAGAAGCCCGTCGTTATGTGTGTGTGTATATGTTGTGTATCTGTGTTTGTCCCCCGCTCCCAACAACGCCTGACAACCGATGTTGGTGTGTTTAGGTCACCGTAACTTAGTGGTTCGGCAAAAAATACCGATAGAATAAGTACTAGGCTTACAAAGAATAAGTCCTGGGGTTCACTTGATTCGACTGAAGGCGGTTCTCCAGCATGGCCGCAGTCAAATAACTGAAACAAGTAAAAAAATACATATGCATATATTATATATATACTTACGTATATATACTTTATATATATATATATATATATATATATATATATATATATATATATATATATATATATATATATATATATATATATATATACATATGTACACACACATATATATATAAAACATTAATATATACAATAAATATATAGGCACACATATATACATACATGTATATATATATATATATATATGTATATCTATATATATATATATATATATATATATATATATATATATATATATATATATATATTCAAATATATATATTTATATATATGTTTATATATACAAAT
>NC_142956.1:19539406-19546906 GCF_046866305.1 Octopus bimaculoides
ATGTAATACAATATTTCTTAATTTTTCAGATTTTTTTTATATGCTAGGCCACTGGTTTTAAATTGATGTTAATTAAATTAATATTCAATTTATCACCCTCAGTATATATATATATATATATATATATATATATATATATATATAGTGGGTTGATCCACTACTCAGGAAGAGACTATTCTAGAGTACGTTCTGTCTTGTCTTCGAAACGTCTAGATAGAATAGAGACAGCTGATGAAGGGATATTCCAAGTGGCTTTCCGTTTCCCTATGTGTTCGTTCCGTTGTCTGTAGTTTATTGTTCTAACGTCCTGTACCCTGATATGCATGTATATACACATGTAGATGTAAGTATGTACATATATGTGTGTATACATGTATATATATTCTTTGTATTATATATATATATATATATATATATATATATATATATATATATATATATATATATATATATATATATGTATAATATAGATACAGTTAATTCGGGAAAGTCGTATCCTCATTAGGGATTATATAATCCAAGGTGTGTAACATATATTTATGTTCTTTATTCTTTTTTTTTTTAATTTTCATTGTTCTTTCTCTGAGCTTTCAACAGGCATATATACACATATATACATCATATCTACATATGTGTATCACATACATATTTACAAGCATACATATTTATGCATACGTTACATACATCAGACAATACATGGTATGGTGTGAAGATTTGAGGGATTGGCTGTTATTTTTGGCAAACCTGACTGCTATGTACAGAATTGCCCATGTGGCTCGTTCATTGATACATACATACTTATATACGTACATATATAAAAACATACATACATTCAAACATACATATCAACATACATACGTATGCACGTACATACATATGTATGTATATACATACATACACACATAAAAATCTGTGAAACCAGAAATTTATCATTTAAGTATATATGAGCATGTCGAGACATGCAGCTATGTACATGGGATTATGTATACATAAAATAAAACATAAAAATCTACACACATACATACATACATACATACATTAACCCTTTAGTATTTAAACCGGCCATATCCGGCCAAAATATTTAATCTGTTTTATGTTCAAACTGACCAGATCCAGATTCTAACACCTACCCTACAATGTTAATTCTACATTAAGTAGTTACACCATCAAGATCTTGAAGATATGAGATAATGCATGATTAATTCAAATCAATGTGAATTAATAAGCATTATGTTTGATAGAATAATCGGAACACTAAAGGGTTAAATACATACATACATTAAATACGTACATACATATATACGCTGTTGTTGATGTTGGAGCTCCAATGAAGGGACCTTAGATCTAGGTTAGAAACCGGCTCTTTCTCTATTGGCAAGAAATCTTGAAATAAAACTGAACAATGACTGCCTGGTATACATACATTCATTCATACATACATACATGCATACATACATACATACATACATGCATACATACATTCATACATACATACATACATACATACATACATACATACATACACACTAATATAGCTGGTGGGGGAGGTAGGGGCAGTCTGCCCCAGGTGGCACTTTCAATGGGGCACCACTTTTAATGGGTCTGCTGTAGGCAACATGTGTTCTATGCGGGGCCAAAAAGCCACAAATAGAAGCCCCCGCCCCCCCGGGCAGCACATACTCTAGCTATGCGAGTGTACATACATATATCCATACATACATACAGCAGCAGACAGTTCAGGTTGCCAGCTTGCCCAATGGCAAATGGGCCCCTGTGCCATTAGAATACATATATGGGGGCCTGTGTTAGTATCTAAGGGTCCCATCCCCTCAAGTTTGAGAATTTTTTATTCACTCCTGGAAGAATGCATTAATCATTTCAGACAGGCTGTGTTCGTAGACAGTTGAAAAGAATACTTTTAACAAAAAAAAAAAAAAAAAAGTAAATGATAGCATTGTAGTTGTGGGTGGGGCCCCCTTATGGTTGCAGGTGGGCCTTCTTGTAGTTGTGGGTGGGCCCCCTTAGTCTCCTGGCAACCAATATTTCTAGACCCAGTCCACAACTGCATACATACATATATTCAAGTCTCAGCTTGATACCTATTATTACTGAAATAGCAGGATACATACCGACCCAACTGGAGCAAAGTTTGGCTCAACTTGGGGTCTTGGGAATAGAATGCAACTCCTTAATTCATCTGTTACAAATGATCACAATATCTGGGACTACAAAATGTCTGCAAGTTGGTTTGGAGATTTGAAGCATGATGGTTAAATATGATTCCTTCTTTTACAACTTTGCGACTGAGTCAGGGATAAGACGAAATTTATTCTAAAATTTAAAAGGCCAAGAAAATGACATACATACATATATATATATATATATATATATATATATATATATATATATATATATATATATATATATATATATATATATATATATACATACATACACACATACATATGTACGTACATACATACATGTGAACATATGTACATACATACACACATACATGCATATGTACATACATATATACACACATACATACATGCATACATGCATACATATATGTGAACATACATACATATCAATATACATATAAACATACATACATACAAATGCCATATGGTATCACTCATGCAACACCTACTTAACAACAGCAACAGAAATAAATACAGAGTGTTCACAAAGTCTGGGTACATGGGGATTAACACATACTTTAAGAAATTATTATTTCTTATATTTAACTAGCAGAAATACCCGGCTTTGCCCGGGTTAAAGAGAATAATGAAATCTAAAAACACTGTCTAGACTACGCAACCCTCAACTCTCTCTCTCTCTCTCTCTCTCTCTCTCTCTCTTTCTCTCTTTCTCTCTCTCTCTCTCTCTTTCTCTCTTTCTCTCTCTCTCTGAAAGTATCTGTCACTACAGTATCGAAATGTGATTGTTTCAGTTAGTGGAATAGTTTCATTTTTAAAGTGAAAGTATTTGACATGAGTGTTTTTGTTTCACTTTTGACACGTAATACTTAAATAGTGGAGGAGATATTATGTTGCCGTGGGCTCGAACTCTGCAAGAAGTTAAATTTTTTTTTTTGACTAAAACACAACTGGAACCCTAAGTAAGGCATGTGTAAAATTTGAATGAAATTGGTTGCGTAGTTCTCGAGTTTTAGGGATTCACACAGACAGGCAGACAGACAGACACACATTCTCATTTTTATATATATAGATTGTTAATGCTATGATTTTATTTACTCCATGTACCCAGACCTTGTGGACACCCTGTATATAAATGCAGGGCTTTAAAGTGAAGTGAGTAACATTGTACGAGTTGGCAGTTAACTCCTCAAGAAACACAGCCCCAAAAACAGCTGGGCTCTCTTATTCCAGAGAAGACCTGGATGGAAAGCACTCTATGCATGGGTTTGTTGCCAGGAAGCTTGAAGAAGACAGTAGAATTGACACGAAGCACAGCCTCTCTTGGACACAAGGCTGCTACATCACATCACACTTTGAAGGCTGTGTGTTTACAATCCAGGAACAGGAGATTGCCACAAGGTACCTGGTGAACAGGTGAGACTGTGATGCTCTTGTAATCCCAAGGTGCAACTGTCGTGTTTCTATGGAAGACATTACGCATGTGATTAGCAGCCGTCGTAAAATGTTGTCATGGTACTATCTCCCTGTGCGACATGATGTTGTTGCTAAAACAATTTACAATGTTCTGAAATAAACTTTGAAAATCCCTCTGTTCTGGAATACATTCATAAACACCCACTCAAGGAATACTGGTGGAATATTCCCATCAAAACTTCTGCCAAATGTAAGATTAACAGGCCGGATATTGTTGTTTGGGACAGAGGGGCAAAGGTATGTACCATCATAGAGGCCCTGCGGATATAAATATCTCTTTGAAAAGCGGTTATCTATGAACAACTGCTTCGAAACCTCCAGCTTCTATATCCAGACGATGAATTCATAGTCATACCAATAATTGGAGCAATAGATTTTGTTAATAAATGCTTAAAGGAAAATCTGGATAAACTGGGATATTCAGAAAAAGAAATCAACCGTCTGATTCGTACATTACAAGTGCAATCTGTGAGTGGAATGGTAAAAATATGCAAGACTTTTCTCAAGTTCCAAATGTGAATTTGTCTGTGTTAATTACATCACAGAGATGGAGCCTGGTATCATTGTTGGAAACTGGCTCCCTCCTCAGTGGAAGATTTATAATAATTAAAAAAATAGAAGAGACATACATACATACATACATACATACATACATACATACATACATACAAACATACATACATACATATATATATATACATACATACCAGTGAAAACGAGAATACCTATGCTGAACTATTGAGAAATCAACAGCTACTTTATCCAGATTACAAGTTCAGGTTTATACCTGTAATTATTGGGGCCCTGGGATATGTAACACACTGCCTAGATACTAATCTTGAGAAATTAGGTTTCTCAAAACCAGAAAGGGGAAAGCTAAATTGAGGACTACGGATCCAGGCCTTCACTGGAACTGTAAAAAGCTTATCATTTCAGTGTATACGAGCATGTCTAGACATGCAATTATATACATGAGAATACATACATAAAAATAATACATACATACATACATACATACATACATACATACATACATTCACAGAAACTGTGTACAGTTGTGGAAATTAGCTGCCCAGCGGATGTTAACATAAAGCTGAAGATCAGTGAAAAAGAGAACACCTACACTGAACTATTGAGAAATCTGCAGTTAGTCTATCCAGATTGCAAGTTCAGGTTTATACCTGTAATTACTGGGGCTCTGGGGATATGTAACACACTGCCTAGATACCAATCTTCAGAAATTAGGCTTCTCAAAACCAGAAAGGAGATAGCTAATTCAAAGACTAGAAATACGAGCCATCACTGGAACAGTAAAAATCTGTAAAATTTTCTAGAAGTTTAGTGTTTAAGTATGTATGAGCATGCCTAGATATGCATACGTACATACAAATTTGCATACGTACATACAAATTTGCATACGTACATACATACAGACAGACATACAAAATACCCTGTTGATGTTGAAATTTCCATGAAGGAGCCTTGGATCTATGTTAGAGACCGGCTCTTTATTGGCAAGAAATCTTGAAATAAACTGAATAATGACATACAGAGATAATACGTTCATAAATGCATACATACACACACACACACATACATACACACATACATACATACACACATACATACACACATGCATACATACATCCATAATGTAGCCATGAATACGGTTGCAAAAACAAACTTGATTTTCAGGATGATAAATGATCTTACTCACATGACCTTTGACCTTTTATTTGTGGGCTGAACAAAAGAATAAGTTCACAAAATTCATTTAAAATAATCTCATCTGTTGTCAGTACAATGCTTCAAATGCTCCGATCTTTTATCTGCTGCAGTACGCATAACATTAACTGGAAAATTCGTCGTTGCAACAAAAGCGCGCTTAAAACAATACAAATTCCCATGTGGCTTATCAGAATCCAGTTTGTAATCCAGAGGTTTCAAATCTTGACTCCCAGAGGACCAATCAGCCACCTTGGAGGACATTCATGATGTTACATAAGATACGTCCGTTGGGCTTTTGAAACAAGTGTAGTACTTCATAACCTCTTTAGTTATAGATTATATAGAGAGATGGCTGTGTGGTAAGAAGTTTGCTTCCCAGCCAAGTGGTTCCAGGTTCAGTCTACTGCGTAGCAACTTGGGCAACTGTCTTCTATCATAGCCTTGAGCCAGCCAAAGTATTGTGGGTAGATTTGTTTCAAAGAAACCTGTCGTACATGTATGTGTGCGTGCGCGCGCGCGCGTGACCCCCAACATTTATTTCTTGAAAACCTAAATCTTAGTACTTATTCTATTGACCCTTTATGCTGAACTACTAGGTTACGGGGATGCAAACACACCAACACCGGTTGTCAAACACACACACATACACACACATATGATGAACTTCTTTTACTTCTCATCTACCACATCAACAAACAAGACTTCGGTCCCAGACTCAAGACACTCGCCCAAAACGTCACACGATGGGATTGAACCAGAACTATGTGGCTTGGAAGCAAGCTTATTATCACACAGCTACACCTATGCCTATATTTGAGAGATAATCCGGTAGGATAACTTCTCCCTTTAATATTTGCACGATGTAGAAAATATACCACCAGCATTGCCCAAACGACCTCAACATTGGCTTTAACATTCATCCAAAGATAGGACCACGAGCCATACGTCCCCAAACCAATACAGGAGATTTACGCAGAAGTGATACGATGAAGTAGTTGTATGCTGTCGACTTAATGTGACAGTCCCCTGAAGGGACTAATACTAATGTTGGTTAGACCTATGAAGCTGCACTGCTTCCTGTCGGCCTAGACACATTTCCTGTGTCCTTATGCTTACAAGGGGGAGACAGCTACTTCATCGTATCACTACTGCATAAATCTCTCTGAGGGATTTAGAAATGTATTATTTCTAAATATATATATTTGTCGTACATGTGTAATACATAAATTATTTGGAATAATAAATCTATGAGCAATCATGTACTATTGTTCGGTTATTCTTATCTAAGGACACTGCTTCTTATCGTCAACATAATGAATAATAACGGACCCAGTTAGATAGTGTTCACTGTTATCAGCAAATTAGTACAGACAAGCCCACGTCTGTATGGTTTAGAAGTTTGTCTTTACAAGCTTGTAGCTCTGGAGTTTGGGGATCAGTTCCACTGCATGGCAAGTTGTTTGGTGAGTAGATTTGATAGATGGAAACTGTGTGCATATATACATATATGTATATATATATATACATATGTATATATATATGTATATATATATATATATATGTGTGTGTGTGTGTGTGTGTGTGTGTGTGTGTGTGTGTGTGTGTGTATGAGTGTATACATGTATATATAATTATGTGGAGAATGGAGAAACAAACACAAGAAGCAAGTCAATTGGGCTAGTTAGCCATTGATTTAATTATGTGGAGATTACCTATATACATATTCATATACACACACATACAAACGCATACCCAGTACCAACATACACGGAACACACATGCACACACATACACCCTCATGCACACACATACAGTTGCTCCCTCACACACACACGCACCACAATGACAACTCAAACACAAACATACTTAGAGACACACACAAACTCACGTACACACATATAACACCCCCACCAACACACAACACAAATAAACATACGTACACATACAGACATACATATACATATGAACCGTCACACACACATACGGTTACTTACACACACACACACACACACCACAATGGGTATTTAAAACAACACACTCACGTATACACACAGAGAGACACACACACACTCACGTATACACACACTCCCACATTCACACAAAACACTCCCACGCACACACACAGATGCACACA
>NC_142956.1:19554406-19558990 GCF_046866305.1 Octopus bimaculoides
CTTAGCGGTTCGGCAAAAAGAGACCGATAGAATAAGTACTAGGCATCCAAAGAATAAGTCCTGGGGGTCGATTTGTTCGGCTAAAGGCGTTGCTCCAGCGTGGCCGCAGTCAAATGACTGAAACCAATAAAAAAGGGAATAAAAGAATGGAAAAAAAAAACTTTTTATTTATCTATTTATTCTTGGGTTAGCTATTTGTAGAGAAGGGGAGATAATACTGAGTAAATTTCCAAGAAAGATTATTCGAAGGGAAATACGGAATTGAAATAGAATCAGATGTCAACTGTGCCAGGTATACTCTTTACTCTTTTACTTGTTTCAGTCATTTGACTGTGGCCATGCTGGAGCACCGCCTTTTAGTCGAGCAAATCGACCCCAGGACTTATTCTTTGGAAGCCTAGTACTTATTCTATCAGTAACACCTTTACTTCTTATCCCAGATATTCTTATACATACGATGGGGTTACTAATAAGTTCCTGGTTTTGGTTAAAAGAAAATACAGGAAGATGAATTAATTGATTTTATTCAACATATTTCCCTCTCAGATTCACACACTTAAGGCAGCGGCCCTTCAGTTTTTCTAAGCCCTATAAAGTTTGGGCCTCCGGCCAAGCCATGCATGGTACGCTTAAGGCCAAGACATTTTCAGCGCCTGAATATGCCATTCTACGAAACTGAACGCAATACCACATGGTTAGGATGCAAATTTCTTAACCAAACGATCATTAATCTTGTTCTTTTGCTAAACAATCTTGCAAATTTATACTTATATTATTTTAATTCATTTTGTTTCTTTTCGCTTTTATTTTGCAGGTGAGAGCCTTGTTCTACCAGAATTACCGTGAAGTGAAGGGGACTTTTAACCACGAACTAGGGAAGAAGGAGAGTCATGCGTTCACGTTGCATCCAGTGAAAAATAACAGTTTCGTAATACGTTTGGCATTGCATTTCAAAGACGATGAAATTAAATGGTTGAAAAGAAAAGCAGACAGCTTGAGAAATGAGTTGGAAATGGTCAAGAGGGGAATGGCTACAAAGCAGCTGAAGCGTCTGTCAATGCCTATGATGAAATATCTTCACAATATTGAATATTTTAATAAGAAACGTGAACCGAAGAAGGCCTCTGTCAAGTTTTGGTATGATACTGGTGATGTTGCAGCACAATGGGAGAATATTGAAATGGAGTCAATTTATTCCATGGCAAATATTCATCAGGCACCAAAACAGAAGCTGACTGTGAAAAAACATGATGAAACTGTACATAACTCTGTCAAAAACCTCCTTAACCATTATTGGGAAGGAGTAGATAATATCAAGTTTAAGAAGTTTCTCCGAGCCTATCGTTACATGTCACCTGTCCAAGGGGTACAACATCTACTACAAGTCTACTTATTGCAACGAAAAACTCGAAATGGTTATTACAATGGCACATTTATGGCCTCGCAGCGTCTACTGCCTCTGAAGTTTACTGAAGAAGAGGACATGTTTAAGCGCCATTTTGATATCAATACCAAATACAATAACAGCAAAGGTGGTGGGCAGATGAAAGAAATCAATCTGATTATGCCAATTGCTGGAAAATTAGAAGCATTTGTACGATTTACAGAGACCCTAGAGAAGATCTTCAAAAGAACACTGGAGAACCTCAAAGTGATCCTTGTTATCTACAAAGATCCAGAAGGAGTCTGGGTCAAACAAATCGCTATGATGAGACGTTTGGAGTCTCGGTACCCTTCCATGAAACTAGAAGTAACATTTTTGACTGGAGATTTTGCTCGTGGGGTGGCATTGCAGCATGGCATGAAGAACTGCAGTAATGACTCCCTTCTCCTTTTTATTGATATCGATATGGCCATCACAGAGACATTTTTACATCGAGTACGAGTGAACACGATATATGGCAAGCAAGTGTATTTTCCAATTTATTTCAGCCAGTTTGATCCTGAATCTATTTGCTACAAACCCAATTGTAAGAAGAACCATTATTTATTTGGCAAAGATGACGGCTTTTGGAGATATTTCGGTTTTGGTATGGTGTCCATCTTTAAAAAAGACTTTCTGGAAGTGGGTGGGTATGACACAAAAATTGAAGGATGGGGCAAAGAGGACATAGATTTCTATGAACTATGCCTCAGGTCTAACATGACAGCAATTCGGGCCCCTGATTTGTCACTGATACACGTTTACCACCCAAAATTCTGTTCACATAGTTTGAATAATGAACAGTACCAAATGTGTCTAGATTCAAAAAGTGGGATCTTTGGGTCTCTACATCAAGAAGCTAAGGCTGTCTACAGATTACCAGAGATATTAAATAAATATAAATAAATAACAAAGACACACAGACAGAAAGGAGAAAGATACAAATAAAAAGAAGTCGTGGGCGAATAAAAGAGGGCGAGGAAAATGTGGTTATGAGGTATTCGGTAGTAACTCTGTAAACACAAGTATATACCTACATATTTGTGTATAAACATATTGAATTGTTCTACAATCATGCATATACATGCATAAATACCGTACACAAACATGTATATAAGCTTGTATATGTGCTTAAATGCATGCATTCCACTTACAGACTCACGTATGCAGATATGTGTGTATATATATATATATATATATATATATACTTATGCACACACACTTATATACACATACACACACACGTATTAATATATCTATGCATACACATATGTGTGCATGTAGCACAATATATGGCACACACATTTATATGGATAGGGCTATTCTAAGTATGTGGGCAGTACTTGTCAGCACAATCTTTTGGATTTCTCTGAGACGTGGTTCTCCTGGGATGTTATTATTATCATCATCCTCATTATTATTATTATTATAATTATTATTATTATTATTATTATTATTATTATTATTATTGTTATTGTTATTGTTATTATTATTATTATTATTATTATTATTATTATTATTCATTGTGTTCATCATGTAACGCATGTGTCTATTCATCATTAGTTTTTTCATTTTATGCAATTTCAGAAAAATCAAAGCATATCTTTGACAATGTGTGTGTGTGTGAGTGCTTTATTAAAAATCAGGGTACAATATGCACCTTCTTGCTAGAAAGAAAGTGTTTTCATGTAGTGAAAGATGCGTGGCTTTGGAGAATTTAACTCTTCTTTCTAGCAAACAGGCACATACTGAACCCTGACTTTTAATAGTACATATTTTGTCTATTTTGGTTGCTTGCTATGATAACTTATTTGAATTTTGAATACATATGTGTGTGTGTGTGTATATATATATATATATATATATATATATATATATATATATATATATATATATATATATATATATCATCATAAATATACAGGGATTAGCATTGAGTTGCTTCTCCAACATACTGAAAATTTAGAAATAGCAGTCAAAGAACTACTGATTCTAAACTACAAATTTTTCTCTAAATGTGTGCCATAAATATCACCATCCATTTAGAGAAAAATTTGTAGTTTAGAACCAGTAGTTCTTTGACTGCTATTTCTAGATTTTCAGTATGTTGGAGAAGCAACTCAATGCTAATCCCTGTATATTTATGATGATAAATGATTTTACCGATAAAGGTTTTTTTCATACTGAACTACTTGGCGAAATTGTTAATTATTAATTCTATTACTAATTGACGATTCCCTGCCCTTATTCTTGTATAATTTATATATATATATATGTGTGTGTGTGTGTGTGTGTGTGTGTGTGTGTGTGTGTGTGTGTGTGTGTGTGTGTGTGTGTGTGTGCATAGGTACATTAAATGACCTTTCATCCTGGTGCGTGAAATTTGGGCTATGCTATATATATATATATGTATATATATACACATATATATAACTGAGTTATGAGGGATTTGATTACTCGTATATATTACCTTGTGGGATTCCAATTCTGGTACTACTGAACTGAGGTTGTCTTTCATTTTTACTTATCTCACTCATTAGACTGTGGCCATGCTGGGGTACCGCCATGAAGAACTTTAGTGGAATGTATCGACCCCAGTATTAACTTCATTTTCTTTTTAAAGCCTGGTACTTTTTCGATCAGTCTCTTTTGCCGAATCACTAGGTTACAAGGACGTAAACACACCAGCACCGGTTGTCAATCACAGGTGACACAATCACAAACACGCGCGCGCATACACACACATATATATTTATACACGATGTGCTTCTTTCAGTTTCCGTCTACCAAATCCACTCACAAGCCTTTGGTCAGACCGAGGCTATAGTAGAAGACATTTGCCCAAGGTGTCATACAGTGGGGACTGAACCTGGAACCATATGATTGGGAAGCCAGCTTCTTCCCACACAGCTAAGCCTACGCCGATGTAAACTGCGTTTCGAAACTATAACGCCAGATTACTGTCTGCTTTATCTCTGGCGAACTATACCACCCAATTTCATGAAACTCGCCTCGGGATAGGAAATGTTGTGGAGGAAGGCATTGCAATATTCAAATTGAATAATGCTGCAAAAATGATGCAAAACAAGGAAATTGTTAAATATTTCAATGATATTCTCATGCAAAATATCAACAATAGTGTGTTAGGCCATCACCTTTCT
>NC_142956.1:19559490-19564490 GCF_046866305.1 Octopus bimaculoides
TAGATGATGTAGTCCTAGATACACTATGACTGAATAAAAAGATGGGATGGTCACAAGTGGAGCGTCTCTGATCATAGCAACATTAACAATTAGATGAATATATCTACCCCGACTCCACCCCTCAGTCCACTCCTGTCTCCAATCCAGCCTGGCCCACCTCTACAAAAAAGTCATACAGATATTTATTTCTCAATGTCTCTCTTACATTATACAGTGATTTTTTTTTTTCTGGTTTGTCATTCATTACTTTTTTTTTTTTCTCTCTTTCCTTGAGTGAGTGGTTTTCTCACCGAACACTAAGGCATTATTGTTCACTGTATCGCGGGGTTCGAATTTCATCCCTGTGGGTTTTTATTTATTTATTTATACATATTTTCTCTTCATGCTATTGCTTGTTTATATTGTTGTCTTTTCTTTTTTGTTTCGGAAATATATTTAATTTTTGTATTGATAAAAATTTTCAGGGGAAATGAAACAGAATATGAAATATTGTAATTTTTTAAAAATAACTTTGGAAAACGAGAAAAAAAAATTCCTTCTCAAGGTGTAAAAAGTAAAAAAAAAAAAAAAGGTTTCTATTTTCATTTAAACTTGTGTTATGTATTTTTTAAAAATAACTTATTATTATTATTATTATTATTATTATTGTTGTTGTTGTTGTTGTTGTTGTGGAGGCACAATGGCCCAGTGGTTAGGGCAGCGGCAAAGGATCGCGGTTTCGATTCCCAGACCGGGCGTTGTGAGTGTTTATTGAGCGAAAACACCTAAAGCTCCCCGAGGCTCCGGCAGGGGATGGTGGCGAACCCTGCTGTACTCTTCCACCACAACTTTCTCTCACTCTTACTTCCTGTTTCTGCTGTGCCTGTAATTCAAAGGGTCGGCCTTGTCACACTCTGTGTCACGCTGAATATTCCCGAGAACTACGTTAAGGGTACACGTGTCTGTGGAGTGCTCAGCCACTTGCACATTAATTTCACGAGCAGGCTGTTCCGTTGATCGGATCAACTGGAACCCTCGACGTCGTAAGCGTGGCCATCCACGTTCGATTAATAGTTGTTTGAAATTCTACCAAATATTCATGCTACCCAAATGATGGTTTAATATCCTATTTATTGGGGGTACAGTCACCTTGATAGTAAATAGATTCTACGTCATAGGTACTGCACAACTCGCTGTCAATGCATACCACATACCACAATGTGTAGAGTCTACTTGGCTGTAAATAGATACCATGAGACAAGTACCGTCAATTGGTACCATGTGGTGTGTACAGTCCACCTGGTTCTCTATAGGTACCAAGCAGTTGGTACAGGTCAATCCACCCGGTTGTTGATAAGCACAGATGTCAGAATGGCCAAGAAAATTGTATAAATTGTTTATTTCCAATAAATAAATGCACAAAAACATATATAAATATACAAAATATATATTAAAATAATTAAATCTCACCAGGAATTGAAACCCAACCTTCTGGCTCGCGTTTGAAGATATATAGCATTTAATGTGATGTGGATGCTTCTCTGGTTGGATGGATGCTTGGACGGATAAATGGATAGAGAGATAGGTATTTCTCGCTCTCTCTCTCTCTCTTGAGTGTGGCCATGCTGGAGCATAACAATGGACAATTTTAGTTAAAAAAATCGATCCCAGTACTTATATATATATATATAAGTACTTATTCTATCGGTCTCTTTTGCCGAACCGCTAAGTTACGGGGACGTAAACACACCAGCATCAGTTGTCAAGTGATGTTGGGGGACAAACACAGACACACAAACACATACATATACATACATATATATATACATATATACGACAGGCTTCTTTCAGTTTCCGTCTACCAAATCCACTCACAAGGCTTTGGTCGGCCCGAGGCTATAGTAGAAGACACTTGCCCAAGGTGCCATGCAGTGGGACTGAACCCGGAACCATGTGGTTGGTAAGCAAGCTACTTACCACACAGCCACTCCTACGCCTATATTGTAGAGCCTGATAATTATCTTATCAGGCTCTTTTCCCAAACTGCTAAGTTATGGTGATGTAAACACACCAACACCGGTTGTCAAGTGGTGGTGGTGGTAGTGGAGGACAAGCACAATGACACACACACACACACACACACACACACATATATATATGACAGGTTTCTTTCAGTTTCAGCCGACCAAATCCACTCACAAGGCTTTGGTTGGCCTCAGGATATAGTAGAACACTCTTGTCTGCACGACCTTGCTGTTCAGCAAAAGGGAACTGATAGAATAAAACAAAAAGAAAGGAAACGAAGAACTGGGAATTGATTTTTTCTTTTTGCTAAATCCCTTCAAAGCGATGCCCCAGCATGGCCACAATTCAATTTGTGCACGTGTGAGTGCATTTCTTTGTGCATGATTTATTTCCACGGTGGGGCTCGATCTATCAACTCCTGCTCTCCGTAGACCAGTTCAGCTGAAGTGTGTTCATGCAGGTAAATACTGAATTTGGTTTCCTGGCACATGCTGTACTGATTGGCTGCTAACGAAGGGGAACAGCTCTTGCTGTGGTAGATATGTACAAGTCCTGGGTCCGGTGCTCGAAACACCTCCATGTTTTTATTGATGCAAGTTTCATACAATTTCAAATCTTCCAACCCCCAGCCCTTGATCTTTAGATCATAACCCCCCACCGACAGGAAGTCACTTTTGTAAATGGACGCCATACCGTAACCGTAGAAGCGCCAGAAGCCGTCGTCGGGTCGGAAGCGAAATGGGGCGCACAGGGCAGGGTACCTCGGATCGCATTTGTCGGCTGACGCGTATTGACTGAAGTAGATTGGGAAATACGCTCGCTGGTGCCTGACCGTGAATTGTCTGACACGGGCGAGAAACGAACTCGTGAACACCATATCGATGTCCATGAACGACAAGATGACGTCGTCATGCTCGACAAGACTGACTCCGATCTGCAGGGCTTCGGCTCGGGAAAACGTCGTTCTTCTAAACACCGAGCGGATAGAAACATGCGGATACTCCAATTGTAGTTGGTTGATGAACGTTATTTTGTCGTTGTTTCCTGCCTGAATAAATATGATGAATATGAAACTGATGTTTGTGTCGTTGGCAAGAACTGGGCGTAACATTGCATGGAAACGGTTAAAAGCGTCATCTCGTCCAGCCACCGGTACTATAATGCTGATGTGTTCACTGGTCAATGATGATGAATATGATGAGGACGATGAAAAAAATGTCTGATCGCTCCAGTTCGAGAACTCGGTCACTTGAAGTTGACGGAATTTTTCAGCTGTCAAAAACATCAAATTGGCTAGTTTCCTGTCCGTCACTGCTGCCATAATGTTCCTACCCCTGTCACTGCTGTTGTTGTTGTTGTTGTTGTTGTTGTTGGTGGTGGTGTTTTTACTTACCGTCATGTTACTGCTGGAGGCGATAACATTCACAAAATGCCACACTCCGAACAGCGGTGAGAAGTGTTGGTAAGAGTGATGGAACTTGACGCTCTCCAGAAAAGGAGACATGAAATTCAGTTCGTGAAACAAATTATTCAAAGAATCCTCTAGAAGTCTCAAAGTGCCTTTGAAAAACAATTTCTGCACTGGTGATTTATGTATGTTATAGGTTGTGTAGATGTAGCGGTCGTTTGTGTACTTCCAATGGGTATCGTCATCCAGAAAGCTTTCAGATACAGCTGCTGTCTGATTTCTGCTCCAATATCGGTTCCAGGTGTCAAACTGTTTCTGATAGTCGTATCTAAGAGACTTGCCATGAGTTAAGAATGAAACCATTTTACTCGTGGCAAACACTTCGGAGCGTAGATAGGCACTCCTTGACATTAGTTCCCGCAGATGTTGTTGTTTGAAGTACAAATAGAGTTCTTGGAAAGCAGGTCGAGGACCCTGGCGGGATATCACATCCGTCAACTTCAGGTTTTCCATCTGACGATTTCCCAGAGATTCTTTCCATTGGCAGGTGTGTCCTATGTCTCGTTGACCATTCACCTGTAATTAGAGGAAGAAGACAATTAACAAGAATAAAAAAAGACATTTCATCATTATCATCATCATCATCATCATCATCATCATCACCATCCTTTAACGTCCGTTTTCCATGTTGGCATGGGTTAGATGGTTCGACAGGGGTTAGAAAGCAAGGGGGCAGCACTAGGTTCCAGTCTGATTTAACTTGGTCCCTACGGCTGGATGCCCTTCCTAACACCAACCACTTTACAATGTGTGCCAGGTGCTTTTCAGGTGGCACCAACATGAGTCTTATTACAAGTCACTGGCATGAGTGTCTTTTCGTGGCACCGACACAAGAATTCCCAGATCAATCCTCTCCACCAGAGGACGTAGCTTTAACAATTCTATGAGAAACACGAGTCTTCTTGAGCACAGCAAGGAGCCAGGCATACAATATATATATATATATATATATATATATATATATATATATATATATATATATATATATATATATATATACACATATATATGTAGACACACATATATACACACACACAAACACATATCCATCTATGTATATAAAAAAAACATTTATCAGAGAACAAACAAATTCAGCGTGATACAGTGTGACGGTATGTACATATATGTTTGTATATATGCATATATATATATAATTTTTTTAAAGGCGGTGCTCCAGCATGGCCACAGTCAAATGACCGAAAAAGTAAAAGAGTATATATTTATACATGTATACACACACACACACATATATATATATACACATAAACGACGGGTTTCTCTCAGTTTCCATCTACCAAATCCACTCACAAGGCCTTGGTCTGCCTGAGGCTATAGTAGAAGACACTTGCCCAAGGTGCCACGCAGTGTGACTCAACCCGAAACCATATGGTTTGGAAGCAAGCTTCTTACCACACAGCCACTCCTGCGCCTACATATATGTATGTATATACATGTATATATATAGATATACATCTCTGAAATTCGAGAACTACCCAACCGATTTTATTCAAATTGCATATATACGTTA
>NC_142956.1:19574490-19576990 GCF_046866305.1 Octopus bimaculoides
TATATATATATATATATATATATAACACAGACACACATACATATAAATATACATATATACGACGGGCTTCTTTCAGTTTCCATCTACCAAATCCACTCACAAGGCTTTGGTCAGCCCGAGGCTATAGTATAAGACACTTGCTCAAGGTGCCACGCAGTGAGACTAAACCCGGAACCATGTGGTTGGTAAGCAAGCTACTTGCCACACAGACATTCCTTCGCCTATGTGTGTGTATATATACATATGTATATATATATATATATATGTGTGTGTGTGTGTGTGTGTGTGTGTGTGTGTGTGTGTGTGTGTGTGATGATTCACCAAGGAGTAATAAATTACGAACTATAATACGTACGTATAACCTGATTACACATACTCGACCAGTTGAATGGTTCATTTCCTTTGGCCTTGTCATTTCTCCAACTTTTGTGAGTTGATTTACGATTAAAGATTGTGTTTGCTACTTCCTGTGGTAATAATCTCTGAGACGATAAAGCAGTGTGTTGAGATTATATTGGGATTTTTTTTGTGTTACAAGAGAAACAAAACCTTTTATGGAAGCTAACCATTGATGGGGCGCCATCTGGACAAATGCCAATACAGTCCTTCCAGGAGAGACCTCTTGTTTCCAGATATCTCTTTTACTCTTTTACTTGTTTCAGTCATTTGACTGTGGCCATGCTGGAGCACCGCCTTTAGTCGAACAAATCGACCCAAGGACTTATTCTTTGGATGCCTAGTACTTATTCTATCGGTCTCTTTTGCCGAACCGCTAAGTTACGGGGACGTAAACACCCCAGCATCAGTTGTCAAGTGATGTTGGGGGGACAAACACAGACACACAGACACAGACAATCATATATATATATATATATATATATATATATATATATATATATATATATACATATATACGACAGATTTCTTTCTGTTTCCGTCTACCAAATCCACTCACAAGGCTTTGGTCGGCCCGAGGCTATAGTAGAAGACACTTGCCCAAGGTGCCACGCAGTGGGAATGAACCCGGAACCATGTGGTTGGTAAGCAAGCTACTTGCCACACAGCCACTCCTGCGCTATGAGGGAAAAAAATGTTGAATACATCTATTCCTTTGCTTGTCTCGGGCAGTTCTTTGCAACACAGGAAATTTTCTTGAATTTCACCACATTGATAATTTTACAAAAGCTACACAACAATTATCAGTCTGAATAGAAAAACTTCAATTTTTCAATTTGTCACGCCAAAGTTTTTCAATGTCACGTACCATGTCATCAACGCGTTGACTTATTGTAACATAAGTGGAACATTTTCAATTGCTTGTATTGCATATTGCCCAAGCATTTTACCGACCACAATTTTACAAGCTGGTAGTTTTAAGCTCTCACCAACTGTGTGACTTTTCCTTTTCTGTCTAATAATTTCTGCTACCAAATATCTTGCTGAGTACTCCACATACATGCGTATCTTTAACGTTGTTCTCAAGGAGATTGAACTTGGCACAGTATATATCATGGCTGGCCCCTTTTGAATTACAGGTACAATTCATTTTTGCCAGCTGAGTGGACTGGGATGAACTTGAAATAACTGGGGCCTCCATCGGTAATGACAATGTGTGTCCCAGTTGATCTGGTCAATGGAACAGCCTGCTCATGAAATTAACGCGTGAGTGGCTGAGCACTCCACAGACACATGTATGCTTAACGTAGCTCTAGAGGAGATTTAATGTGACACAGAATGTGACAGGGATGGTTAGCATGCATAATGAAAGTCAATAGACTACATATTTTCATATATTTAAAAGTGTATAGTATTTATACACAAAGAGGCGACCCTTTACAGGGTGCCTTACATGCTAGAGAGGGCAGCCAAACCCAAACCATGAAAAAGAGTAATCCCAAGGAGAATGAAAACAACGATTATTTACAGTTAATCACAAACTCGAGTTTCTGTATGAAAATTTTTCTAAATTTTCTACCCTTATAATTTTCACATACGTATATATATATATATATATATATATATATATATATATATATGTGTGTGTGTATGTGTGTGTGTGTGTGTGTGTGTGTGTGTGTGTGTATACATACATATATGTATATATATATCATCATCATCATTATCCTCATCGTTTAACGTCCGCTTTCCATGCTGGCATGGGTTGGACGGTTTGACTGAAGACTGGTGAACCAGATGGCTGCACCAGGCTCCAATCTGATCTGAAAACTGGTGCAGCCATCTGGCTCGCCCTCAGTCAAACCGTCCAACCCATTCCAGCATGGAAAGCAGACGTTAAACGATATATATGTGACTGTGGATTTTCATCGATGAGTTCATGAACCTTGGTTCTTTTCCCTAAAACTATATAATTATATATATTTAATACTGTGAAACTTAATTTAATTTTAATTTTTAATAAATTGAATTGAATTGAGTTTTTACCTGTAATTTTGGATTTTATCCCTAATATTATTATCATCATATATATATATATATATAT
>NC_142956.1:19744490-19751026 GCF_046866305.1 Octopus bimaculoides
ACTTAGGTATCAGTCTCAGCCTGCGCAAGTACTCCACCTTAAATTTTTCTGTCACTTCTTCCCCCATCAATTTATCCATTTCCAATATCCCGAAGTACTTATAGCTGTCTCTTCTATCTGCTTCATAACCTCCCGCAATGGTATCGCTAACTCGTCCATACATTTGATTTTGCCTCTCTTCAAGACTAACACACCACACTTTTTCAGTCCGAACTCCATTCTGATATATCAGCACTGAAAATATATATACCGTATCAACGAGGGAACTGACTCGGGCTTCATCTTTACCATAAAGTTTGAGGTCATTGATGAATAACAAATGGTTGACTTTTTGTTTGCGGCTTTTGAATACATACCCAGCCTTCGCTTTTCTCAGAATCAGTGTCAGTGGTATCAAGCACAGTACGAAGACCAATGGGGACAGGCAGTCCCCTTGGAAGATGCCTCTCCTGATTTCTATTGTCCATAAGCTTTTTCCATATGCTGTCAGTTTCGTCCTCCACTCCGATATACTTTTTCCAAGCATTCGGTAGTTGTGGTAGTGGTGTGGTGGTGATGGTGATGTTCGTCATGGTGATAGTGACGATGGTAGTGATGGTGGTGGTGGGCGACGGGTTGATAATATATATATATATGTTACAGAGAGAGAAACAGAGAGACTGACAGACAGATAGAGAAAGAGACACAGAGAGAGAGGTAAACAGACAAACTCGTATGCATGCATGTAATCTTGTATATTTTTCAGGAATGGAAATATCAATTCAATATCAGTTGATTCTCCCGTTGCTACCAGCTTTGATGCTTGTATTTTCCGGAACTCCTGTAATTGGAATATCAACGTATAGAGAAAACCTATTCAAAAAAATTACAACATCAAAATGCTTAGCTGACCAGAATAAAACAACTAAATACGCGTCATCTCCTATAGAATGTTCAGTCCGGTGTATTTCACGCGATGAGTGTGAATATCTCAGCTATTGTAATGGCGCATGTTATATGCATCGATTGTTCTACGAAAAAGAAATCGAAGATTATGATTGCAACTGTTCATCGTATATTTTGGTCCAGGGGAACGGTATGTAAATCAGCATTTTTCTGTATGCTTTTCTAATTTTTACATATTTCAACCAATAATCCTATATGTTATATATATACAAATGATTATATATATATATATATATATATATATATATATATATATATATATATATATATATATATATATATATATATATATATATATATATATATATTATTATATATATATATATATATATATGTGTGTATATATATATATATATATATATATATATATATATGTATATATATATATACATGTATATATATATATATATATATATATATATACATATATATATATATATATATATATATATTACATACATACATATATATATTTACTCTTTTACTTGTTTCAGTCATTTGACTGCGGCCATGCTGGAGCACCGCCTTTAGTCGAGCAAATCGCCCCCAGGACTTATTCTTTGTAAGCCTAGCACTTATTCTAACGGTCTCTTTTGCCGAACCGCTAAGTTACGGGGACGTAAACACACCAGCGTCGGTTGTCAAGCGATGTCGGGTGGGGACAAACACAGACACACATATACACACACGCGCATATATATATATATATATATATATATATATATATATATATATATATATATATATAATATATATATATATATATATATACGACGAGCTTCTTTCAGTTTCCGTCTACCAAATCCACTCACAAGGCTTTGGTCGGCCCGAGGCTATAGTAGGAGACACTTGCCCAAGGTGCCACGCAATGGGAAATATAAATATTACCTTGAAAAAGAAAAGAGACATTTTTCGTTTTCCCTCCTTCTGTTTTTCCCACATTCATGCACCCTTATCCTGCCGTTTAAGCTTTAAAATCTTGTCGGTGCATTTAGGTCTAAATTAATTACTTTTATTGCTGATACAGGTAAAAGCTGGCAGAAAGTATTTGAGATAACCAAAAACTCCTTTAAAAGAAATCTTATTTATTTATACTGGGACAAATTGCCTATTGAAAAGGTAATACAATTTTGAAATTTCAAATTTCTCTCCATTTAATAAACAATCTTTATTTTGGTCAATCTGCTATCTTTTGGGGGCATTTGATTTTTACTTTTTTCCGTGAATATTGCAAATGGCTTATGTGATTAGCGTTCTTGGTACGCTCCATTTTGTTCTCGCTATTTAACCTTTGCTAACAAATCTCTTTAAATTTCAAGAATGTTTCTTTGGAATCATGCAGAATACAGGATTGCACTTTTCTGTAGATTATCAATCTGAGCCCGAATTCCTATATATTTCAGCCCCTTAAGTAGTAGTTTTTGAGTGTTGTGCCAACTGCATCAATTCACACAGGAATAATCGTATTCTTAGTCTTGCACAATCTCTACATTTCTTTGGATAGGTCTTGATATTTCTCAAAGTTCTGAATTTCTTTGATATCCTCTCTGTTATATGGTACTGCAACGTGATATTGATGTGGGATTGATTCTTGATATTTTTATCTTTTGTTTTTGTTTTTGTTCTGATTTTGTCAGGGTCTTCTACTTCCCACAGATGCAACGAAACTTTTGTAAAGACTCCGAAATCATGACTCCTTGGCCATTAATCCGATCCTTTGTCTTATAAGTTACCCACGTTTTCCTCTTAAACCCGAAGTCTTTCTCTTCCTCTCTCTTAATTTTACCCTTCTAACGCTACATTGCATTTCTCTCCTTCTCTCTCCTCCTCCTCTTCCTCATATTTCTTGACTTCTCTACTCTTTTTTCTCCTGCACTCAAAGTCTCACTCTTTCCTCACTTTTCTCTCCATCTCATCCTCGCCCTCCAACTCCCTCCTTATGTCACATCCTAGTCTCCTTTCTTTTCCTGCAACTCTGTCCTCCCCTCACTCTCTCAGATCCATTACAAGTCCGAATTTACATTCTATTTCCAGGTGGAATTTCGGTTGAAAAAATCAACTGATTATGTATTAATTTTCAATGGAACAGGGACGAATTCTACATCGTGGTTCCAGAAAGATAAAATCATTTTTAATACACATCCGGCTTGGAGACTACAGAAACTTATTTTCCATGAGAAGTATAAACAATCTTCTTACTCATAATTAACAACTTTCACTAATTGTTCCATAATTGTTCTTTTGAACACTTTCAAGATGTATATATAAATGCAAAATTTACAGATATACTTTATATCCCATTGCTGTGTAACATTATAATTCCATAATAATAATCCTTTCTACTATAGGCACAACATCTGACACTTTGTTGGGGGCGGCGGCTTGTCGATTGCATCGGTACCGGTGTCAAACGGGTAATTATTTCATCGATCCCCGAAGGGGGAAAATCAAATTCGACTACGGTGGCATTCGACTACGGCGGCATTCGACTACGGCGGGATTCGACTACGGCGGCATTCGACTACGGCGGGATTCGACTACGGCGGAATTTTAAAGCTAAAAACATTGCACTCTTTAGGAAGAAAAATACGTGATCCCGATGGTCGAACAAATTGAGTTGATGGAATATCATGTTTTCTACAAGAATCTTCGTTGTTTCTATTCAAATAACTCTATTCTATCATTGGTTGATGCGGTTCGACATACACACTATCTAAGAAGGAAATATAACAAAATTGTCATATTTGGAATGTTTTTACGTCAAAGATCTCTTTGACCACAGCTGAACTGAAGCTAAATTAACAACATGTGGTTTACCCAAATTGCATGTCATTTTTACTTTCTTTATCATGAATAACAGTGGAGGCGCAATGGCCCAGTGGTTAGGGCAGCGGACTCGCGGTCATCGGATCGCGGTTTCGATTCCCAGACCGGGCGTTGTGAGTGTTTATTGAGCGAAAACACCTAAAGCTCCACGAGGCTCCGGCGGGGGATGGTGGCGAACCCTGCTGTACTCTTTCACCACAACTTTCTCCCCCTCTTTCTTCCTGTTTCTGTTGTGCCTGTTATTCAAAGGGGTCAGCCTTGTCACACTCTGTATCACGCTGAATATCCCCAAGAACTACGTTTAGGGTACATGTGTCTGTGGAGTGCTCAGCCACTTGCATGCTAATTTCACGAGCAGGCTGTTCCGTTGATCGGATCAACTGGAACCCTCGACGTCGTAAGCGACGGAGTGCCAACACATTATGAATAACAAATTCGATATAAAATAATTAATATCAGAGATGAAATGATAAACTCATTTATTTAATGAAACAGAACTGTATTTATACAGTCGTAAAAGTTGTTTTTTTTTTACCATTAAGTTTATTAACCTTATCAATTGTATTATATTAGTTTCAGTAACCTGAGCATTAAGATCGTGTTTTTGAACACCCGTTGGACAGACGTCAAAAGAAAAAGTGGAACTAACGAAGAATACGACATTTCTCACAAAAATGAATTCGGTAGTAAGTAAAACATATCCTTTTGATCTCAAATAATTGTATAACCCTGTGTTATTTCTTTACTACCCACAAGGGGCTACACACAGAGGGGACAAACAAGGACAGACAAAACGGATTAAGTCGATTATATCAACCCCAGTGCGTAACTGGTACTTATTTAATCGACCCCGAAAGGATGAAAGGTAAAGTGGACCTCGGCGGAATTTGAACTCTGAACGTAACGGCAGACGAAATACCGCTAAGCATTTCACCCGGCGTGCTAACGTTTCTGCCAACTCGCCGCCTGGTGTGTATATGTGCGTGCATGTGTGTGAGTGTGCTCGTGTGTGTGTGTGTGTGTGTGTGTGTGTGTGTGTGTGTGTGTGTGTGTGTGTGTGTGTGTTTCTGTGTTTGTCCCCACAAAATCGCTTGACAATCGACGTCGGTGTGTTTGTGGCACCGTAATTTTAGCGGTTCAGCAAAAAAGACCGATAGAATAAGTGCTTGGCTTACAAAGAATACGTCCTAGGGGCGATTTGTTCGACTAAAGGCGGTGCTCCAGCATGACCGTAGTCAAATGACTAAAACAGGTAAATGAATAAAAGAATACGCGCGCGCGCGCACACGCGCACACACACACACACACACATACACACACACACACACACACGCAGGCACGCATAGATAGAGAGACAGACAGACAGATAGATGGATAGATAGATAGATAGACAGATAGATAGACAGATAGATAGAGGTAGATAGACAGACAGATATATATATATATATATATATATATATATATATATAGATAGATAGATAGATAGATAGGGAGAGAGATACCTGTATGAGCGTGGAGTTAACTTCATAGATTTTTAACAAATTTTTCCTTTCGTTTTTCTTTCAGATGTGATCATTCCTTACAATAGCCTGATCGTCTCAATACTTTTAAAATAGAATATATATACACGCATACACACACACACACACACACACACATATATATATATAATATATATATATGTATAGGTTCAAAAAAGAAAACGACAAAAAATAACAGAAAAACAACAACGCGAGGACGTGATACAAATATTGCGTTACTGGACGCTCGGGAGAGGAAAGAAAGAGAATTTGACGTTTCGAGTGGAGCTCTTCGTCGGAAACATAGGAAAGTCCAAAGAATGGCAGACAGAGGAAGAAAAAAATCGCCAATGATAATATCTACGAGGTTACATTGTGGAATTGAACAATTGATCTGTCTGTTGTAGTGTCTTCAACCAAACACATTGCTTTCTCCCTGGCACTTGGGCAAACTCTTAAAGAGGTCTCTCGTGTTCCATTTTACGATATTAAAAAATAATATTTTGTTAAATTCTTTATACTTTTACCAGTAAATACCCAGAAATGCAAGATATTCCACACACACACACACACACACACACACACACACACACACACACACACACACACACACACACACACACACACACACACACACACACACATTCGTATATTTTTCTGTGTAATGCTCAGTAAACTGTCTGGAACATTCTGTTGCACATGAAACAGGTTTGCGCATTTGCTTTCCGAATGTAATACTTCAAGAGTGACTATTTTTTTGTCGTTGTTTTACTGTTTTTATTGTTAAATAAACAATTTTTAACTGAGAAGAAGACTCGTCTGTCATATTTCTAAAATATTGTCTCTTCTTCTTTATATCAGCTTCAACATGTGTCATTAATATTAAATGCGTGACCTCTACGTGAGAAATATTGATTCCTAATGTTGAGATAAGGTCAGCAAATTCAGAACCTTTTGTTGCACATTTTCTACACGATCGTTGACACAACTTCACTGGATCTGAGAATCTTATAAGCTCTGGGTGTTAATCGATGCTTAAAATTAACTAGATTACACTCCATGGAAAAAAATGGCTAATTAAGCGAATAAAATATTATACCATAATGACTTTTAGAAAGATAGAAAATATACTTATAACAAATAAATCACGCTTGACTATGAATTGATTAGACTCAAGGTTGTTTATCGCAATCAGCAAACGGATATTATTAATTAATATCTCCAATTTATTCTTTTAAAATGAAT